>NC_083772.1:47180957-47218457 GCF_963514075.1 Conger conger | reverse complement strand
CATTTAAAATAAAGTGTTTAAAATATTATTTATTACTCTGGAGGTTAGTATCTGGTTATTATAATAATAAGTGTGGATGCTGTTCTGTTTAGGTCTTGAACGGAATCTTCTTAACGGAATCTGACAACAAATCTAATTTAGCAAAACGTATAAACTAGAAATTCTGCAATGTCTGTAATATTTGCATTGAAAACACATTCTCATTTACCTGTGAATTCTAATGTACAGTTATGAAAATGACAGTTGAGCTCAGGGATACCTCCATGTTGGTTTAGCTAACCTGGGGTTAAACTCTGTGGTGTAGATTGCTTGATCCTGGTTTTGCCTGATTAGGCGATGCTAATCCGGTTGCGCTGCGGCCCACTGAAATGTTCTCGGCAACAGTTGCATGGTAATGTGGTTCCATGAGCTGGCAGGCGATCAGCAGCTTGGAGCGGTGTTCTCTGGTCTTTCCCTCTATGCTAATGCTGACAGTCACAATGCTAATTCTGACTGTCCCAATGCTTATACTGACTGTAGCAACACTAATACTGACTGTACCAATGCTAATACTGACTGTTGCAATGCTAATACTGACTGTACCAATGCCAATACTGACTGTTGCAATGCTAATACTGACTGTACCAATGGTAATACTGACTGTAGCAACACTAATACTGACTGTACCAATGCTAATACTAACTGTTACAATGCTAATACTGACTGTACCAATGGTAATACTGACTGTAGCAATGATAACACTGACTGTAGCAACGCTAATACTGACTGTCGCAATGCTAATACTGACTGTAGTAATGCTAACACTTACTATGACAATGCTAGCACTGACTCTTGCAACGCTAATGCTGACTGTAGCAGCACTAATACTGACTGTGCCAATGCTAATACTGACTGTCGCAACGCTAACACTGGCTGTAGCAACACTAATACTGACTGTAGCAATGCTAACACTGACTGTAGCAACACTAATACTGACTGTAGTTAGCTCATAAACGGCTGACCAGCATTTGCAATGCACCGTATGGTTGTACCCATTTGACTGCAACAGGCTATGCTGCATTACCGTAGCGTTTGGTGCTGTAGTTTAAAGGAGGGTTTTACTCTTCACATCTTCCCATTAGAAGAGGAGGGGAAACCTGCACCTCCCTTGTGGATTGCCTTAGCCTGTGGCTGTGCGGTTTAACAGCATGTGATTAAATCATAAAGTGTGTTGTAGGAGCTTCTGCAACTGATACCATCGTGCTCCGTCTGCCAGCTTTTGATGCCACTGGCCTGAGATGATGCATACTGTTTAAAGTTTGGGGAGAGTGCATTTATGCTATGTCACAGCTGTGGGGGTGGGGGGGGGGGGAGAACAAACAGTCTCTTATTTGCTGTGAGACTCCTCCCTGGGGTGTTTGTGCAGCAGGTGAGCCCCCAGTGTAAACCACTCTAATGGCTGCTGCTGAGGCTTTTCAGCTGCCTGTGTTTGCTCTGCGACGCCGATGCCCCTCTTCCTCCCGGACAGATTGTGGGATGTGGGTAGATGGGGTGTGGGATATGGGAAGATTGTGGGATATGGAGAGATGGGGTGTGGGATATGGGTAGATTGTGGGATATGGAGAGATGGGGTGTGGGATATGGGTAGATTGTGGGATATGGGCAGATTGTGGGATATGGGCAGATGGGGTGTGGGATATGGGAAGATTGTGGGATATGGGTAGATTGTGGGATATGGGCAGATGGGGTGTGGGATATGGGTAGATTGTGGGATATGGAGAGATGGGGTGTGGGATATGGGTAGATTGTGGGATATGGAGAGATGGGGTGTGGGATATGGGTAGATTGTGGGATATGGAGAAATGGGGTGTGGGATATGGGTAGATTGTGGGATATGGGTAGATTGTGGGATATGGGCAGATTGTGGGATATGGAGAGATGGGGTGTGGGATATGGGTAGATTGTGGGATATGGAGAAATGGGGTGTGGGATATGGGTAGATTGTGGGATATGGGTAGATTGTGGGATATGGGCAGATTGTGGGATATGGAGAGATGGGGTGTGGGATATGGGTAGATTGTGGGATATGGGTAGATTGTGGGATATGGGCAGATTGTGGGATATGGGTAAATTGTGGGATATGGGTAGATTGTGGGATATGGGCAGATGGGGTGTGGGATATGAGTAGATTGTGGGATATGGGTAGATTGTGGGATATGGAGAGATGGGGTGTGGGATATGGGTAGATTGTGGGATATGGGTAGATTGTGGGATATGGAGAGATGGGGTGTGGGAAGATGGCCTTTAATTGGAGGGAGCTGATGGCTACAGCAGTGAGAAATCCTGGTTGAGAAAGTAAAAGTCCTCCCCAGTATTTTGTTCCAAACACCTGGAGTTGCTCATTAGCACAGTTCTTCAGCCAAGTGGTTAATGAAATCAGCTGGCTTCATTGGTGGAAGAAACGCACTTACTCTGGACTCTGGAAGGGAAGTCATCTTTTGACAGGAGGACTGACGGCCAGATTAGGGTTAAAAACATAGTGAAGATCAGGTTTAAAAACATGGTAAGATCCGGGTTAAGATTTAAATAATAAAAACGCATTCTGAACTATGACACCATACACATTCTTAACCATGATCTTAAACCTGATCTTGATCCTGGTCTTAACCATGAGTTAAGGAATCCCTACAGACTATGTTGGATGAATTGGTTCCAGTTATATCTTTGAAAAGAGGGGTTGGGGGGTGGATACTGTTGTGCTTCTGGTGTGCACTGGGGGCCCGGACACCTTGTGCCATAGGTGCTGCCTCTATTCAGCCCTACATCTGCATGAGTCTCTGTGCTTCTCAGATGAATCAGAGGCTGAATGAATCAAAGCGGCCATTGCAGAGCCTCAGATCAGCGGGGCTCACTCAGTGAATAGCAATGAGTCTGCAGGATGTGCTCTGGTTTTGTTTGAGGACAGCTGTGTCGCAGCTGCTTCCGTCCCTGGTCCCCCCCGCTCCTCTCATTAGTTCCACACCTCCGTGTGCACCTCTCGGCGTGCGGCTTCTCTGACTTGCGCTCTCACATTGGTCCTAAAATGGCCGCCTACCTGAAGGTCACGGACGTGGGCGCATGATGTTGGCGTCTCTTTCCCAGGTTTGATTGATTTCAGGTTTCTCGGTGAGGCCGGGGCCGGTGTACGGGAGGCGCCGGTCCCTGGTGAAGCCGCAGCGGGGCTGCGAGGGTTAACACCCCCGCCCCGCGGGAACCCTCCGGCATGCGTCACGGCCCGGAGCGGGCGGCCGAATCAGCACCCGCGAGGTCTCCGCTCCGCTCGGCGCTTTGCGTCGCCATGGAAACAGTGTCAGGGTTTACGGGGGGCAGCGCAGAGGGACTGTCGGGCCTTTGGCGGCTCGCGTGATTGGCCAATTAAAAAAAAAAAAAAAAAAACTGGTAAAAGCGTCGGCCTGCTGCTCTGTCAGGGCTCTGTGATGCTGGGGGACGGAGATTGTTATTTATTATTTATGCGTTTATTTCACAAGCGCTCCTGGCCAAAGCACATTTCAAGGTCGTGTGAAGAGAGCAATAAGAACAAGGTAGACGGGAGTTAGAGGTGCAGCTGGTTTGGTATCAACTGACAGGGAAAATCTCTGAGCTTCTCTACATATACCTAAACACGTTTCATTTTATTCACAGTGTACAGTACCCTGACGGGGAACACACTGCACTCAATCTGTATTGTACAGTATTAATTCAGATATGGTACAAATACTGAAAATGGAATCAGAATCCTTTTCAAGGTGATTGACAGTGGTGGTGATAGAGAGGTGATGTCACACAAAGGCAGGAGTTTGTGGGTGATCTGCCTTCTTTTCAAATCCCAGAATGCATTTCACAGAGGGTGAAAGGACAGCTGGGTCCTTGTTTATTGGACATAATGGGCAGGACAGTAAACACATGCTGCTGGGAGCTCCTTTCACACTTCTCCTCAACTTTAACCTTTCCCAACATGCTCTGAGGATGCAAGCACTCCTCCTGTTTGATGTGTGCACACACACACACACACACACATACACATACACACACATACACACACACATACACACACACTCTCTCTCACACACACACACACACACACACACACACACATACACGCACACACTCTCACACACACACACACACACATGCTCTGAGGATGCAAGCACTCCTCCTGTTTGATGTGTGCACACATACACACACACACACATGCACACATACACACACACATGCTCTGAGGATGCAAGCACTCCTCCTGTTTGATGTGTGCACTCACACACACACACACACACACAGTCTCACACACACACGCACACACACACACACACACACACACACACATACACACACATACACACACACTCTCTCTCACACACACACACACACACACACACACACACACACATACTCTGAGAAGGATGCAAGCGTTCCTCCTGTTTGATGTGTACACACACACACACACACACACATGCACACACACACACATGCTCTGAGAAGGATGCCAGCACTCTTCCTGTTTGATGTGTACACACATACACAAACACATCTGATTTTAGTAACTGTGTATTTATTCCCAAAGATAATTAAAAGCATGTGTACCCAAGGTGACCCCTTTGCTTGTGTAGAGTGAAGAGTGTAGACTTTCTATATGTGGGCAAAATGGACGCCCTGATGGTATGGAGGTGTGGCCAGGTGTACTGTACTGTGACATTTGCAGTTATTGTATTATCCTCAGTGGGTATTTATGGAGAGGAAATTAGAAGTGGCAAAGTTCAGAGCCTCATTCATATTTCCATATCAGTGAATATCAGTGCTTACAAAACAAAACATCATATCGACCACTGTCAACATGTGCATCTAACCAGGAACAAAAGATTACAGTCATAATATAGTTGAAATATTGAGGCCCTCTAAACATAATTAATGTCCATACATAACAAAATGTCCATACAGAAATGCATGCAGTAAAAATACATATTTTTGGTTAATTATTTAATATCTATGTATTTTGAACAGTTATTGTCTATATATTGAATATTTAATGAACTGTTTTTTTATATTTAAGTACGCTGGCATGTATAGTCTTCATGCTGTCTGCTCAGACATGGAGTCTGTGATATAGACAGATATAAAGGTAGGCTGTGATATAGACAGATATAAAGGTAGGCTGTGATATAGACTGATATAAAGGTAGGCTGTGATATAGACAGATATAAATGGAGGCTGTGTTATAGACAGAATTGGGGGATTTCTTTGTGTTATGCTACACAGTATTCTGCCAAATTGTGCTGTTTTGTTTTTAACATGCACATATGAAATCACAGGAAACACATTGCCGTGGAAGACTGTGATTCCGTCTTTAATCTTATTGCCGCCCTTATGGAAGCCAAGCAGAGGGGAAATTAATCTCTCCCATACAGACGTACGTGGGATTAATCCGAGAATGAGACTAAGAGGACTGCATGGTGGCAGGCTAGCAGCTTGGCTATCGTAGTGGGGGAGGCCCGCCCTCCATCTGGGAAAAGGGGTCGGAAATTGATCTCTGTGATTTAATTCAAAGCTGTGCAAGGACAGCCTACTAAAGTAATTACCCCAGGCCCTCACCCAGACACAATCTCCTAGCGTGTGCTAATCTGTGCAGCATATGGAGGAATTAGCACAGTGGACTAAAATAAATGAGTCGGACTGCCGACCGGCTTGTGAGGTTGGCGTCAGGCCTGTAGCAAACTGTGGGGTCGGTGACATCATCACTCGGAACACCACTATCGATACTTCCTGTGATATTGCTGGTCAGAAGACCACTATCGATACTTCCTGTGATATTGCTGGTCAGAAGACCACTATCGATACTTCCTGTGATATTGCTGGTCAGAAGACCACTATCGATACTTCCTGTGATATTGCTGGTCAGAAGACCACTATCGATACTTCCTGTGATATTGCTGGTCAGAAGACCACTATCGATACTTCCTGTGATATTGCTGGTCAGAAGACCACTGGCTTTGCTCTACTCGTGACATCAGCGGTCAGTGCTCTTTGTAAGGTCACAGGTTCCTGTGATCTTCTCAATGTTATTGGTGAGAATAACACTGGGTGAGACTGTCTCTATAAATTAGCCCTGTCTGCTTAGTCTGAATAAAGTGAACAAGAACACTACTGCTCCTCATGTTGTCATTGTATGGAAAACATCTATGTAAGATCTTCTGCATGAATTCTGCTGGGCACCATTACAGAAAAGTACCATAATTGCTTTCTTAAATCACTTTTTGCATATATTTGTTTTTCAAAGTTATGGGCGCATCACAATCAGATTATCTTCTGCCTAAACACATATCACAAATCTGTAGGAATGGACTAAGAGAGAGAGCTCTTTGCTGCAGAACTGTCTCAGTATCCTTGGCTTATATCGTTGACGGTATCTTGTCTTTGGTGGTATGTTTTGGCACACATGCCAGTGTTTTTGTTTATCTACACTTGGGACCATATGCTGTGTGGTGGTTCTCATTCAGGCTTAGCGGTGATTGGAAAGCCATGCCCTAAATCCAGATCCTGTTTGCCCTGACCCAGAGACACGGCGCCGGGGCAGGGTCAGGGGAGGACCCAGCGGCCCGCGGGATGAAGGGCCCTGACCGCGCCCAGCTCCTCGTGCTCACTGTGTGGAGCAGCACGGTCAGGGGAGGACCCAGCGGCCCGCGGGATGAAGGGCCCTGACCGCGCCCAGCTCCTCGTGCTCACTGTGTGGAGCAGCACGGTCAGGGGAGGACCCAGCGGCCCGCGGGATGAAGGGCCCTGACCGCGCCCAGCTCCTCGTGCTCACTGTGTGGAGCAGCAGGGTCAGGGGAGGACCCAGCGGCCCGCGGGATGAAGGGCCCTGACCGCGCCCAGCTCCTCGTGCTCACTGTGTGGAGCAGCACGGTCAGGGGAGGACCCAGCGGCCCGCGGGATGAAGGGCCCTGACCGCGCCCAGCTCCTCGTGCTCACTGTGTGGAGCAGCACGGTCAGGGGAGGACCCAGCGGCCCGCGGGATGAAGGGCCCTGACCGTGCCCAGCTCCTCGTGCTCACTGTGTGGAGCAGCACGGTCAGGGGAGGACCCAGCGGCCCGCGGGATGAAGGGCCCTGACCGTGCCCAGCTCCTCGTGCTCACTGTGTGGAGCAGCACGGTCAGGACCGTCACAGTAACAGTAACCACAAACATGACGGTCATGTTAATAATGATGAATGGTTATTTGGTTGATGATGATGATGATTGTGAAAAAGATGTAGATTTGGTTGGTGGTTGAGAGGATGATGACTGTGGTTTGGTTGAGGAAGGATATCAGCTTGGTGGCACTGATGATGATGATGATGATGATGATGGTTTTGATGATTATGGCTATTTGGTTGATGTTGATGATGATTGTGAAAAAGATTTGATTTGGTGGTTGAGATGATGATGATGATGATGTTGATGACCATGGTTTGGTTGAGGCAGGATATCTGCCTGGCTGCAGTAATGATGACTATGATGAAGACAGTGACATTAATCATCATGGCAGTAGTGGTGATTGTGGTGTGGAGCATGGCTAACCTGAGGCATAACTAACTGCCACTCATGTCCGTTGGCATAGTAACGCTGTTAGACTCCAGCCAGAAAGCCCCTCCCCTCTGAGAGCCCTGCTCTTATCTAATGAAACTCCTGTTTATCTCTAGAAGGCCAGTTTTCTGTGATCACGTTAAAGGCAGGGTTTGTACCAGGACAAGGAACAGGTCACGACCCCGACACTTGTCACTCTGTCACTTAGTCGATGACCTGTGCTGAATTTCTGGCCTGGGGTGAGTAACGAGCGGATGCTGCAGAGAGCGCTGTGATTGGTGGATGTGTGTGCAAGGATGGCTGTGATTGGTGGATGTGTGTGCAAGGATGGCTGTGATTGGTGGATGTGTGCGAGGATGGCTGTGATTGGTGGATGTGTGCGAGGATGGCTGTGATTGGTGGATGTGTGCGAGGATGGCTGTGATTGGTGGATGGGTGTGTGAGGAGGACTGTGATTGGTGGATGGGTGGATAGGTGTGAGACGTTGGCAGTGATTGGTGGATGGGTGTGTGAGGAGGACTGTGATTGGTGGATATCGACCCCTCCCCCCTCCACCATCTCCCCCTGCTGCCCTGCTCCTTGGCTAGCCCCCCCTCTCTCTAACAGGATTAGGCTGGGGGCCGATGGCTCATCCAATCAGCCATCATTTCTCTTTATTAACCAGAGTCATCGCAGAGCAGGCAGGAGGCCTGTCTCCAAACACACTCAGGGTTACACTTTACTGCTTTTAGCATCCTGCGTCTCCCATTCTAATCCACTCAAGGTTAACACCAGGGCGAATGACCATCCCGGTGTTTAAAAAATGAACATTTCCATTTGTGGTGAGAGGATATCTGTCCAGAGCTGATTTGCATCAGTGAACCTTGGTGACTGCAGCTCTTAGTGCCTAATTGTACTCAAATCAGTCATTGTATAATGAACAGAAGAGGTTCAGGCTTGTTAGATGCTCTGCTGCGCCTAATTTTCTCATTTCTGTGGTTACGCGACAGCGAGGAAGGCACTGGGCGCTGGGTTCTCTAAAAATAGAGTCCGTTCCCTAACGATACGAACGCACGCCACGGAATGTGGCCAGTCACCTGGCGGATAGCGGACAGAGTGCGTGTCACACCTCACGCACCAGTCTCCCGCTGAACACCGCCGCGATTCACAGGACAGATAAGAGGCTTTGTCTTCAAATCCCCTTACATGCTCACAACGTTGATTTTTCATACTTACAATTAAACACAGATGCTTTGCAGCAGTCAGGGCCCGTGAGTAGCAGCGCGTGGCCTGAGTCTGGGTTGCAGCGCGGGATTTCTGTGGTAATCCCTGTCTATATCAGTCTTCCACATGGAAATCTGCGGGGGTTTTTATTCCTGTTTATTAAAAGCTCTTTAGCTTCATTTGAATATGCCTTCATTTGGCCATACCATGAGCAACATAGTGCTGTATCCCACAGCAAGGCACCTGGGGGGAGGAGGGGGGCTTCCCATGATCCTCTCTGACCATACACAAACTCATTGGCTGTTGGATGGAGGCTGCCCTAAAACACAAACATCAGCATGTACACCGCCTCGTTTCATTCACACTGCACTGGCTGGTCTCACTGAGGTCACAAAAGACACTAACAAAAGATTCACATCCAGGCTGTGGCTATTGACATCGCTAATAATGCTAATAATGTCCTCTACAACTGCCATATAAGTCAGGCACCAAGGCAAAGTGTTTCTGACGCACAGTAGATTAGGAGCTCATTCTGTGCGTCCTGTAAAAGAAACAAAGCGATGTTAGGAAAACGCTGTTGGTGATAAACGCTAATTTTAAGTAACAGTTGCAGGCTTTGGCCTTGGGGAACGTTTCTCTCCCCGAAAGCGGGGGCTGGGATCATTCGGCGCTGATGGAAAGAGGGGGAGGAAGAAGTCTTGGCTGATTAAGCAAACTCCTGTTTACGCAAAACAAGTCCCGCGAGTGCAGCGGTCCCACAGGACTGGCGTAATTAGCGCAGAGAGAGGGCGTGGGGGGGTATGTTAAACACAGCGCTCGTCTTCAGATTGTAATAATGATGCAGGAACCGGTGCCCCAGGCAAGCCTGAGCAGCCCATCGCAAGCCAAGCGCGGGATAGAGCAGGATCCCATTACCCGAATGTATTCATACATCACTGAAACACGGACGGCACAGCGACAAACTCATCTACATGAAACAATGCTGCAGGGCCTGGGGGTGAACAGATTAGAGCATTTAGCACACCCCCTCCCCACTTCACCGTCACCCTGCCCCCATCCCTAACCCCCGCTCTGCCAACCTGTTACCCCCCCGCACAAAGTTGTCACTTGTCTTTGCCAAATTTCTGGGCCCCATATGCTATGCTCAGTGTGAGGGAGCGGCAACATACACACACACACATTCATGCACGTGCACACACACACATAGGCGCACAGACACTCATGCACACTCACAGACACTCACATGCTCACAGACGCACACAAACACATACACACACACACTCAGACAAAGAACCACTTTTTTGCTCTTTGTTTATTTCCTATTTTGATATCTTTAGGATCAGAGACCTGTTGTCTGTGGGGCAGAACTCTCTCTCATTCATGGGCTCCACACGCTTCAGGAAGCTCTCCAGCTGAATGCTGTCCTGTTCCCCCACGACGACACATACACACACTCACACACGCTCACAGACACATACACACACTCACACACGCTCACAGACACATACACACACTCACACACGCTCACAGACACATACACACACTCACACACGCTCACAGACACATACACACACTCACACACGCTCACAGACACATACACACACTCACACACGCTCACAGACACATACACACACTCACACACGCTCACACACCCACGCTCACAGAGACATACACACACTCACACACGCTCACAGACACATACACACACTCACACACTCTCACACACACATAAACACACTCACACACGCTCACAGACACATACACACACTCACACAATGCTCACAGGCACATACACACGCTCCCACACCCACGCTCACAGACACATTCACACACGCTCACAGACACTTTCTCACAGACACATACATGCTCATTGTCACTCTCATACACACACTCACAGTCACTCTCTCTCATACACACACACAAACACACTAACATAGTCTCTCACACACACACACTCTCTCACGCACACACACACACACACACACACACACAGTTACACACACACACACTCACATAGTCACACACACACACACACACACAGTTACACACACACACACTCACACACAGTTACACACACACACACTCACATAGTCACACACACGGCGTGGTTATGAGGCAGCAGCTGCTGTGTATAATCTGATTACCCATCATGCAGTGTGGGAGAGGCTTTGTCCAGCAACCAACTGCATTCACACAGCTGCTGCATGAGCTCACTTACTTCATCTCTCTATTCACCCTTCTCTATCTACGGGTGGATGGGCCAATGGGATGAGCACACAGTGTCCACCTAGTGCTCATGGGAGTTGTAGTATCATGTAGTATCACTGCAAATTTACTGAAGTATTTCACATTTCTTTGTAAACTACAATATATTTTTTTGCTACAAAATGCTACCATGGCCACACATTCGCTGTTCTTTCATTGCCATATTCTTCGGTCTCTGCCCTTTAACAACAGGGTGTGGTCACTGAGGCTGTACTCGGCTGGGATCTGTCTCCGCTTTCCGTCTCTGACAGAGTAGATACTCAGATAATGTAGAGTCTTTTTACAGGCCTGATAGCAATCAAATGTGCTTTGGTTAAACCTCATATAGGAGGTATTTAATAATTTGGTTTACTCTGATTGTTTAGTCACACAAACCCAGAATGTTCTTCAGGCTATGATAATGACTGTTGAGAATTTCTCAGCATCCACGAAATGGGTCATGTGCCTTTTTCATCTGTATATGTATATGCAGTGTAGTTCTGCTGTCTGTACACTGACAGGCTTTTCTGTCTGAATTGGATGGAATATCAGTTTGTCAAACTGGCTTACGCTCTCATCTCTCTCTCTCTCTCTCTCTCCCTCCCTCTCTCTCCCTTTCTCTCTCCCTCTTTCTATCTCTCTCCCTCCCTCTCTCTCTCCCTCTTTCTATCTCCCTCCCTCCCTCTTTCTCTCCCTCTTTCTATCTCTCTCTCTCCCCCTCTCTCTGTTCTCCCTCTCTCTCTCCCTCCCTCCCTCCCTCTCTCTCTCTCTCTCTCCCTCCCTCTCTCTCCCTCTCTCTCTCTCCCTCTTTCTATCTCTCTCCCTCCCTCTCTCTCTCTCTCTCTCTCCCTCCCTCTCTCCCTCTTTCTATCTCTCTCTCCCTCTCTCTCTCCCTCTTTCTATCTCTCTCCCTCCCTCTCTCTCTCCCTCTTTCTATCTCTCTCCCTCCCTCTCTCTCTCTCTCTCTCTCTCTCTCTCTCTCCCTCTTTCTATCTCTCTCTCCCTCTCTCTCTCTCCCTCCCTCACTCCCTCTCTCTCCCTCTCCCTCCCTCTCTCTCTCTCCCTCTTTCTATCTCTCTCCCTCCCTCTCTCTCCCTTTCTCTCTCTCTCTCTCCCTCTCTCTCTCACACACGGATTCTCACTGTCGTCCAGCCCATTTGACAGTAATTAGTTCTGAAAAGGACATGTATAGCAGAAGCTTTCAAATGTTATTTTGTTTTTCCTTTAGACTGAATCCCCCGCACCTCCGCTTGTGCATTGTTTCCGCAGGAACATGCTGTGGGCTTGCATGCATCCTCTGGTGTATGTCCTCTGGAGGAGGTCCTCTGGTGTAGGTCCTCTGGTGTAGATCCTCTGGTGTAGGTCCTCTGGTGTAGATCCTCTGGTGTAGGTCCTCTGGTGTAGATCCTCTGGTGTAGGTCCTCTGGTGGAGGTCCTCTGGTGTAGGTCCTCTGGTGGAGGTCTTCTGGTGGAGGTTTCCCAGCGGGTCCTGTCAGGCTGTGTCTGTGCTGAAGCCGCTATAAGGTCATCCCCCCAGCAGGGGCAGCGTCTCTGTTGCAGCCGCCCCGCTGCTGTGCGTTCCTCTCACCATCTGCTTCCCTGCAGGGGTCGGCACACCTCGTCAGGTCAGGGGTCAGGGGTCAGGGGAGGGCACGCCTCAGCGTCATATCTCTGAGACCCATTCCACCATTTCATTTTGGACTAGATTAAAGAATTTCGTACAATAAGTACGTTATTTGTGTTATATCATTGTTACAAGACCCTGAAAATCCCTTCCCAAGATTTAAGAAGGCTCACTTACATGTTGACTCACGCTCTGTGAGTTTAAGTTTATAGCACTTAAATTTGTGTTTGAAAAATACACAGTTGAAGGGCTGACACTCCAAAACATTGTATAGCTGTACAATAATTAAAACTCATTGGTTGAAAATTGAAAATTGGTTCTAATTGCCACAGCCAATGGCTGGGGTGGGGGGGTGGGGGGGGGTGGGGTGGTAATCAACGTCAGCGTGCTCACAGATGAGACTGCCCTCCTCCACATCCACACCCCCCCGCCCCCCGCCCCCCCCCAACCGGTTGTCACAGTAACCATTTCACCATCCCTCTCCAGTCACACCTAATAACAGGACTGTGTGTGCGTGAGTGTGTGTGTGTGCGCACACATATGAGATTACATAAATAGATGACATAGTCCACTAATGCCAAATCGGTGTTTTGTGTTTTTTCACCTGGCTTTCTTCCTCTTCATCTTCCTGTTTTCGCTTCATTTTGATCCTTCAGTACATTAGAATCCTTTCAGCAAGCCAGCACACACCTCTGCCTGTGTCTGTCCGAGAGAGAGAGAAAGAGAGGGAGAGAGAGGGAGGGAGGGGGGGAGGGAGAGAGAGAGAGGAGGGGAGAGAGGGAGAGAGAGGGAGGGGGAGGGAGAGAGGGGGGGAAGAGAGGGAGGGGGGAGGGAGAGAAAGAGGGAGAGAGAGAGAGGAAGACAGCTCCTGACATGACATCGCTGCTCTTGCAGGCTTCACAAGGACGGTTGTCATTTGAAAAAGGCCCAACTGTTCTCCTCTCCTCCGCTGGCAGGCAAACTGCCCCCCCCATCCGCTGGCAGACAAAAGGACCGACGCCATTTGGCACCTGAGCGTTTGCTCCACGCCGTGTCATCTGCGCCCAAATTACACGAACACAATCCTTAATGGCTAATTGCTATGGACAGCAGCAATGATAATTACAATCTGAAATTAAAGTTTAATTAAAGGTAACTGTTTCTGGCGTCCTCTGCAGAAGCGCTTTTTTTTTTTGTGGGGGTGGTTGATTTTCTATCTGGCTTCGTTTCTGGGTAATTGAAACAATTTCGTTTCCAAGCCATGAATGTTGCGATTGATGTAATCACAAACGCTAATAGTTGTGAATTAGCACAACCCGGAATTAGCATGAGGAAAAATTCAAATTAAAATTAGTTCCTATCAGTGTGATTATCAACATAACTGCAAAAGGTCTGTGCCGTTGTGTTTTTGCTTGTGTTTATAGCACTAGCATTAAACCTCTTTATTCCGCTGTGGCTGATTGATATTGATTTTTATAAGAACATAATGAGACGAACGTTAAATCAGGACTGGACATAGCACCTGTCACAGGGGATCGTTTGTCAGAAATCTGACCGTTTGCATTCATCTGTAATCTCGCCTTAGCCTGTGTTGCTGTGTACTGGCAGAATGGTCCGGAGCTTGGGATAGTTTCTGCTCTCAGTCTTATGAACCTCTAATGAATTTAAAATGTCTTCAGTCACTGTAGCTGCCGAAAATAAGGCCTGGTGCTTAAAATAGCACACACAGACGCACACACACTCATACACACACACACACACACACACAGACACACACACACGCACATGTACAGACACACTCACAAACACACGCAGTCACACAGACTTGCACACACACGCACACATAGAGACACACTCACACACACACACACTCACACACACACGCACAGACATACACACACACACACAGAAACACTCTCACACATGCATACACACACGCACAGACACACTCACACACACACACACACACTCACACAGACTTGCACACACACGCACACGTAGAGACACACTCACACACACACACACACTCACATAGACTTGCACACACACACTCACACACACACTCACACACGCACTCACACACACGCACACGTAGAGACACACTCACACACACACACACACACGCACTCACACAGACTTGCACACACACGCACACGTAGAGACACACTCACACACACAGACACGCACTCACACAGACTTGCACACACACGCACACGTAGAGACACACTCACACACACTCACACACTCACACACTCACACACACACACACTCACACACACACACACACACACACTCACACACACGCACTCACACACACGCACACGTAGAGACACACTCACACACACACACACACACACGCACACGTAGAGACACACTCACACACACACACTCACACACACGCACTTACACACACTCACACACACGCACTCACACAGACTTGCACACACACGCACACGGTGCCCTCCTCCTGTGGCAGGTACGCCCGTGGTGTTGGTGGTGTTGGTGGTGCGGTTCACGAGTGAGGGCCCTGTCCTCTCTCCTCTCCCCTCTCCCCTCTCTCCTCTCCCCTCTCCCCTCTCTCCTCTCCCCTCTCCTCTCCTCTCCCCTCTTCCCTCTCCCCTCTCTCCCCTCTCCCCTCTCTCCTCTCCCCTCTCCTCTCCTCTTCCCTCTCCCCTCTCTCCCCTCTCCCCTCTCCCCTCTCCCCTCTCTCCTCTCCCCTCTTCCCTCTCCCCTCTCCCCTCTCCCCTCTTCCCTCTCCCCTCTCTCCCCTCTCCCCTCTCCCCTCTCCCCTCTCTCCTCTCCCCTCTTCCCTCTCTCCCCTCTCCCCTCTCCCCGCGCTGCGTGTGTGTTTGCGGCGGGTGTTTTATAGGTTTGCATCGACGCGTAACCGTGCAGTAATTAGGCCCTGTGTACACGGCTGGGCTAATCGCCCGGCTGATTTACGCTGTGTTGGGGGAGGCGGGGGAGCAGATGTTCCTCTGGTTGTGTGCGTAACCTGCGGTGGCACTGCCAGAGCCTGGCGCTGGGGTGGTCCGGCCTGCTTCACGGGAGTACCTGCCAACACTCCCAGGATAGACCCAGGAAGCAGGCCTGGGTTAAATGTGGAATTGTTTTGGGTTCAATACTTTTCTACACTTTACTGAGCTTGACTGAGATGGGAACCTATGAAATACTCACAAAACGAGCAAACTCCACCTTCTCAATTCCACCTGGTAAGATCAATCGAGCACAGGAATGTATTTGAATCCAAAATAATTACGTATTTGGCCCAGGAATGTGGAGTGAGTGAGGGGGTGGAACATAAGTGCAGTACAACAGTACAGGGTGGTCCTAGGTGGCCTGGGGTGTGTTTTGGGAAAGCATCAGGTGTTCTGCTCCTGTGTGCTGTAGTGTAGCCCATAGCACCACTAGAGATGGTGTTTTGGGGTGGTTGCCTGGTTATCCTAGTCTGGTGCAGTTCTACAGTGTAAGGTCACAGCTTTTCAGCTCAGCTCAGCCTGTCGTTTTTGTAACAAGAGAGACAGTTTTCCAAAGATTTCTGTTACCAATTAGTTAAAGACAAAATCTCCTCTTGCAAAGGGCAACAACGCTCTTTTGAATTTGAGGGTTATGTCATCAGGTAGCATGAAGGCTTTTGTGTTCCTACACTTCACTGTGCTTACTAGCGAACTAGCCAAGTTAACCCTGCTACATTTATTTGCATGATTAGCTTCTCGCGCCTGTTGAGACAGTTTGGCTTACAACCGTGGCATGAGTTTCAGGGCACCATGCCTGCTCAGTGAGATATTACCTTCCCCAAAGGAGATCAGGCTGGAATCAGGAGCTCAGAAAACAGCAACATCATTATTAGCAGAAGGATCTTTTAAAATGATGTTGGTGAAAATGAAGCTTGACTACATACACAATGATTTCTGTGTGTATAAACAAATGCAGAAAGTATGGTATACAGCCAAAATATGCTTGATGTGAACTGAAGATGTCTGTTCATCAGCATTACTGGTTATTGCTGGCAAAAACAAGCCGCAAAAAATGGTTGAAATAGGAACCTGGACGGAGCCAGCGGTCTGCAGATTTGGGCGGCCTCAGTCAGACAGGAAGCGTCCTCTTCCTGATCGACGTGTGCACGACCATGACTGGTGGAGCGCAGTCAAAGCAGCAGCGAGAGATCATACAGACATCATACAGAGATCATACAGAGATCATACAGAGATCATACAGACATCATACAGAGATCATACAGAGATCATACAGACATCATACAGAGATCATACAGAGATCATACAGAGATCATACAGACATCATACAGAGATCATACAGAGATCATACAGACATCATACAGAGATCATACAGAGATCATACAGAGATTATACAGACATCATACAGACATACAGAGATCATACAGAGATCATACAGAGATCATACAGAGATTATACAGAGATCATACAGAGATTATACAGAGATCATACAGACATCATACAGAGATTATACAGAGATCATACAGACATCATACAGAGATTATACAGAGATCATACAGACATCATACAGACATCATACAGAGATCATACACAGATCATACAGAGATCATACAGACATCATACAGACATCATACAGAGATCATACAGAGATTATACAGACATCATACAGACATCATACAGAGATCATACACAGATCATACAGAGATCATACAGACATCATACAGACATCATACAGAGATCATACAGAGATCATACAGACAGCATACAGACATCATACAGAGATCATACACAGATCATACAGAGATCATACAGACATCATACAGACATACAGAGATCATACAGAGATCATACAGACATCATACAGAGATTATACAGACATCATACAGAGATCATACACAGATCATACAGAGATCATACAGAGATCATACAGACATCATACAGACATCATACAGAGATCATACAGACAGCATACAGACATCATACAGAGATCATACACAGATCATACAGACATCATACAGACATCATACAGAGATCATACAGACAGCATACAGAGATCATACAGACATCATACAGAGATCATACAGAGATCATACAGACATCATACAGACATCATACAGAGATCATACACAGATCATACAGAGATCATACAGACATCATACAGACATCATACAGAGATCATACAGAGATCATACAGACATCATACAGACATCATACAGAGATCATACAGAGATCATACAGACATCATACAGACATCATACAGAGATCATACAGAGATTATACAGACATCATACAGAGATCATACAGAGATCATACAGACATCATACAGAGATCATACAGAGATCATACAGAGATTATACAGACATCATACAGAGATCATACAGAGATCATACAGAGATCATACAGAGATTATACAGACATCATACAGAGATCATACAGACATCATACAGACAGCATACAGAGATCATACAGAGATCATACAGAGATCATACAGACATCATACAGAGATCATACAGAGATTATACAGACATCATACAGAGATCATACAGACATCATACAGACAGCATACAGAGATCATACAGAGATCATACAGAGATCATACAGACAGCATACAGAGATCATACAGAGATCATACAGATATCATACAGACATCATACAGAGATCATACAGACATCATACAGACATCATACAGAGATTATACAGACATCATACAGAGATCATACACCAGCTGAGCTAACCCTGCTACACCAGCTGAGCTAACCCTGCTACACCAGCTGAGCTAACCCTGCTACACTAGCTACACCAGCTGAGCTAACCCAGTTACACCAGTTACACCAGCTGAGCTAACCCTGCAACACCAGCTACACCAGCTGAGCTAACCCTGCGACACCAGCTGAGCTAACCCTGCGACACCAGCTGAGCTAACCCAGTTACACCAGCTGAGCTAACCCTGCGACACCAGCTGAGCTAACCCAGTTACACCAGCTGAGCTAACCCAGTTACACCAGCTGAGCTAACCCAGTTACACCAGCTGAGCTAACCCAGTTACACCAGCTGAGCTAACCCTGCGACACCAGCTGAGCTAACCCTGCGACACCAGCTGAGCTAACCCAGTTACACCAGCTGAGCTAACCCAGTTACACCAGCTACACCAGCTGAGCTAACCCTGTTACACCAGCTACACCAGCTGAGCTAACCCTGCTACACCAGCTACACCAGCTGAGCTAACCCTGCTACACTAGCAGAGCTAACCCTGCTATACTAGGTCCACCCATTAGGGAGGCAAAAAATGAAGTGAGAAAGGCAGCTGAAGATGAAAAAGTGAATTAGGAAAATGGAATGTCCTTGCTCTTTCAAATGTCAGTTCAAAGCCACGTCAGTTAGACATGGCAGATAGGGAGAGGTGAATCTAGGAAAGCTTGGAAGCTTAGAAGGAACATTTAATGGGTGAGGCAAAGAATAAGACAGGTGGTGAAAAAAAGAACTAGGTGGAGGGCTAGGTGCTGAATGAAGTGTGCTTTGTTACGGTTAGAGGATCTGCAGGAAGGTTGGGCAGTCCTGGTTTACAGAAGGAGAAGGTTCTGAACTGACATGGCTCCCCAGATCCCCTTTAAAAACCATTTCTGTTTTTCTCTGTCTTTTCTTTTGGATAATGTTATAGGCTATGTATGGTTATCTGCATAATCGTCCCTTCTTGTTACAATGCAAAGTGTTGTTTGTTAGGTTAATGTTCTGCCTTGTGCTTATAATTGGGCTTCTGGGCCTTCATGGTGACACTGCATTTCTGTACTTCAGAGCGCTAAATTTATGTTGTTTATATTTATGTTCTACACCACGGTCTGTCCTCTGGGTAACAGGAGGAAATAATGAGCCTGAACACAGTGAACAGTGCTAATACTGCTATTACTCCCGGTAATGTACCACAACTGTATATATTAATCTCAAATCATGTACTAGATCACATCTCATATGCAGTCTCATTATTAAAAAAGTTATGTGGCTGCCACTTCAAAAAGATGACTGGGTTGAAGTGAACTGTGAATGGGAGACTCATAGTGTCTCATTTTTTACTCATTTTAAAAGATTGTCTTTCCTGTTTTCACGTCGACTGATCCTGAAATAAAGTGATAATCTGTAGTGTCCGCTCTTGTGTAAAAAGAAAACAGGGCTACCCAACGGGGCTTCAGGTGCTCTGTAAGTCACTCTTTTTACTGTGTTTTTACTGTATTCACAATATTTACAGTAATCTCTGCAGCACATGTCAATGTTGGCTTTCATTTATCACAGCGTTTTCTTTTTTCCCCTGTCAACTTAATTAGTCACATCTGACTTTAATTATGCATGTTGTAGAAGTGGCATCTCGAGTAGATGAAATTAAGGCTGATGCAGATCCTGAAGTGTCTCCTTTCTGACTCCATGGAGACAGTGCTCAATCTTTTGGGAAACGCGTGGCAGTTCTTCAGCTGATAAATAGGATCTTAACACCGAAAATTACCCCCATCTGAACAGCTAAGTGAGTGTAGGCCTACTTCCATGGTGAGAAGTGACTAATATCTAGTGTGAAATTGGGTAATGAATCCAAAACTATGGTCTGGAGTACATTAGGAGTTGTGTAGGGTAGCGCCTGTGTGTGTGAGTCAGCTGGGGTTGTGGTGTGAGTCTGGCGTAGAGTGATAGCCATGATAAACAAGATTCATTTACACAAAATAAAATAGTAAAATAATAAAAATGTATGACTTTGTTGTACTTTATCAGATTTTGCCATGGGACACATGTAGTTCAATTCAGCAATGTGGCAGGAGAGGCCGTGTTGTATGGGGAATACAGTCATGGTTAAACATTGACATCAGTGCCAGCCAGTATGTCATTCCAGCATTTTCTGTCCTGGACATTGGGTCTCCAGTGGCTTTGAAGTGAGCTTTCAAACATATCAAAATTTACTCTGAACATCAGGCTAACGTTAAGCTAATCAAAAACATAAATAAAAAAATAAAAAACAATTATCGATATAGAACGTAGGGTTATAGAATAGAAGCACAAAATAACAGGCAGAGTGATATTGTTCCTGCATGGGATTTACAGTCATGGTAGAATGGCAGTCTCAGCCAGTCAGCTTCCAGGATCGAAATGACCCGTTTTATAATAACTCAATATTCCAATTATGTAAACATGCATACACACACACACACACACACACACACACACACACAAAACACACACACACACACACACACTCAAAAACACAAACACACAAATGTGCAGTGCTGTGTGTGTGTACCTACATTTTCTCTATGCGGCAGTAATGACCGGCAGAGAAAAGCAGGTGAAAAATCTAAACAAAAAAACGGGAGGAAGCAATCTTCTGTTGGTCTCCACGGTAACACCAATTCATATTCCTCAGGTGGAGGAGCTGTCAGCCAGGGCACCACTGACCAGCCCTCAGTTTCTACAGAGAGAGAGAAAGAGGGAGATGGAGAGAGGGAGGGGGAGGGAGAGGGAGAGAGAGAGAGGGAGGGTGGCGAGGGAGAGAGAGAAAGGGGGAGAGGGGAGAAGAGGGAGGGAGAGAGAGAGGGGGATGGGGACAGGGAGAGAGAGGGGGGAGAGAGTGTCAGCAGTAAAAGCAGGGGAAGAAGGTAAGGGTGTAAAACAGTGGGTAGGAGGAAAAGAAAGGCCTGTTTTCCATTTTTTATGTTCTTACAGCTCAAAGCACAGTGAGCCAAGAACACGAGCAGTACTGGCACTGTGTCCTGTTCTGACTGAGTTTTAACTTGCGTTGTGCGTGAGGCAGGGTGCGAACACATTGCTGTGACCACCTCCGTCTCGCCTTCACGACGTCTTCTCAACGTCTTCTCAACGTCTTCTCAACGCAGACACTATGGAGGCCATTCCTTATTTACCTAACCTGTGTCCCTGCAGTGAAATGGAGCTACAGCAGTTTTATACATCCCAGGTCACGCAGGGTCAAAAGGTCGCTCACTCTGGTATCAGGGACCCCGATGATGTCACAAAGGACCCAATCTTTCCTTTAAAATTACATTTTCAATTTAAATGCTTTAATGGTGTAAAAATATTGCCAAAAGCGTATTGCTTGGAGTTTAAAAAAGGTTATTTCTCTTTCTCTGTTTCTCTCCTCACTTCCTTGTTCTCTGTGGAATAGAAATAAAAGACTCCACATTAATCAGTTATCACCGAGGAAGCTGTTCCCAGGATACAGCCTCTGTCTGAAATGAAAGGCATGCGGAATAAAAAACAGAAATTGAAAGTCAGTGCTGTATTCTTAGAAATGTATTAAATGTAGGTCTGGACCAGCTCCAGAGCCTTGGATTGCTAACACTGGTACACACCCTTTGATGTAGCTTTTTTCTCTTTACAATTCTGTGTGTATCTTCCGGTGTCATGCACAAGAGGTGAGTCTGTTACTCAGGGGTTTATGTTAATGTTAATGTTCCTCAGGGGTTTTTGTTAATGTTACTCAGGGGTTTATGTTAATGTTACTCAGAAGTGTATGTTAATGTTAATGTTACTCAGGGGTTGATGTTAATGTTACTCAGGGGTTTATGTTAATGTTACTCAGGAGTTTATGTTAATGTTAATGTTACTCAGGAGTGTATGTTAATGTTAATGTTAATGTTACTCAGGAGTTCATGTTAATGTTCCTCAGGGGTTTAGTTGTGGGGGTGCAGGGGAGGAGCAAAGAAAAACGTTGAGTGACAGAACTTTCCGGAAGTCTCTGAGGGAGGGTGACGTGGATAGGGAGCTGATCCTCCTTTTTCTGCCTGACGGTCATCTCTCTCTCCCCGACACGCGGCGTTCAGTAAAACGTATGCGCGTCTTGAGACGCCTTCTTTAATGATACGTGTTCGTTTTTCGGAGGCTGAGAAGGAACGCTTGGTGCCTCGAAATTGACGCTAAATATCACCCCCCCACCCACACACACCCCCATCTTGTTTTTTATGTTAAAAAATGTTTGTAGTTCTTTCCCCTGCTTGTAATGCTCCATCATGGCTTACAGTGCCCTGTTTAATTCCTGCAGGCTGTGCAGTCACTGCGCTGAGTGGTTTCCATCAAAGATTAAAGAACGCTAATTTGTTAGATAATCTGGCATTATGGGCCACATCTTACGGCATTCATTCAGGGCAGCGGGGGGGGGGGGGTCGCAGTGTTTGCTGGCAGCTGCCCGTCTGTGTGCGTCTGCACTGCTTCTGTAGTCCCAGAAGGACACTTTCCCGCGCTCAGACCCTGAATGTTTAATGACGGTGTATTACCAGAGCCCCTCAACTATAATGAAGGGAAAAACAGACTCAGGAGTGATTAAAGGAGGGGGGTGTGTGCTCTGAATCTCTGATCTCACAGATGGGGGGAAAAAGAGTCCACCATTTTATGTGTACGTACAAATACGTATGTGCATGTGTTTGTGTATGTCGGCCTGTGGGTGCATACAATACGTGTACAGTGTGTTTGTGTGCATTCATGTGCTTGCCTTTGGTTACCTGTAGGCGCATATTTGTGTATAGTAGTCGTACAGTGTGTCAGCATGTGTATCACTATACTTTATGTTTGGTAGCATATTCCTATGTCAGCAGGCAGAAAGAATCCATAATTGTATGAGATTGTGTACACATGTATATGTGTAGTATTGGTGTCGGTGACGTATTGGTCTTCTGCTGTAGCTCATCCTACTTCAAGCTTCGAGCTGTTGTGTGTTCAGAGATGCTCTTCGGCCTGCCACTGTTGTAACGGGCGGTTATTTGAGTTACTTTCTATCGCCTTTCTATCGGCTTGAATCAGTCTGGCCCGTCTCCTCTGACCTCTCTTATTAACAAGACATTTTGACCCACAGAACTGTGTTTTGTTTTTTTCACCATTATCTGTAAACTCTATAGACTGTTGTGCATGAAAATCCCAGGAGATCAGGCTGACTTACTATTATCTGACTTACAATATTGACATTTGAGATGGCCCAAAATAAAATGCAATTCAATTTCTCAGCAATTCAGTAAAAAAGGTTAACCGGTTAACCGTTTAAAAAATGGGATGGTAACCGGTTACAAAAACTAATGACTTGTCATGTCCCTAGTAAGTACCCTTGATTTAAAGTCTTTAACCTAATATTCATTCTAAATGCCACGTGCTGGAGTCATAACGATAGAACCTGTGTCACTGTCCAAAGACTTACGGACTGCACTGCATGCCACTGCAGAACAGACCAGACACTGGATGGAACATTGGGTGAAGAAAAAATCACTTCAATTTAAATTTCTCTGCTGAGCTGCAGAGATGTCTGAAGGTGCTGAGGGTTCATAAGAACGAGGGATAGTGTGAAAGGGTGGAGGAAGGGATGCTCTGGGAGAAAGACGAGTCCGTGATCTGAGCTGCTCTCTTTGATCCGTTGCTGTGGTCACATGGGGCGCTCCAGCTTCGTCTGAATTCCATCTGAAGTATTTAACACAGAGCAGCCCAGTGAACCCCAATATCACACAGAGCAGCCCAGTGAACCCCAATATCACACAGAGCAGCCCAGTGAACCCCAATATCACACAGAGCAGCCCAGTGAACCCCAATATCACACAGAGCAGCCCAGTGAACCCCAATATCACACAGAGCAGCCCAGTGAACCCCAATATCACACAGAGCAGCCCAGTGAACCCCAATATCACACAGAGCAGCCCAGTGAACCCCAATATCACACAGAGCAGCCCAGTGAACCCCAATATCACACAGAGCAGCCCAGTGAACCCCAATATCACACAGAGCAGCCCAGTGAACCCCAATATCACACAGAGCACAGATCTGTTACACTCAACAGATACTCTACATCAGTGCAAACACTTTCACTAATACCACAGATTATTTACACTCTCCAGATACCCAATACAAGCCATTTAATTACATGTTTCAGCATTCAACAGCAGGGAGACACTTTCAGTTGCTGAACTTACCTAACTACCTAACTTACCTAACTTACCTAACCTAACTTATCAACTAAAACCACGGAGCTGACTATCTGCTGTGACTGTAGAATCTGCGCTAATAGCTCTCTTGCAGAATGTGCTGCCTCTGCACAGTACGAAGGGATGGGAAGTCATTTTTTCACATTACTTTTCAAATGGTGCTAATTTGGTAAAGTGGACTGTTAGTAAGCATCGTTTGGCATTTGAATAACACAGTCGAGAAAGTTCTAGAAGCTGCTGATTAAGACAATACAATACAAGTCGCTTTAATAAGTTAATAAGAACAATACAGTAACCTGTAGTAAAGCTAAGCAACTGCATTTAATACAAAATACACGGTAAAGTTGCTAGCTCTGCAGTTATTTTACCAGGCCATCTGGCACCAACAATCATGCCATGGTGTAAATCAGTGAGATCACATTTCTTCCCCATTCTGATGGTTGATGTGAACAGCTGAACATAACTGAAGCTCCTGACCCGTATCTACATGATTTTATGCATTGCTCTGATGCCATGTGATTGGCTGATTAGATAATTGCATGAATAAGTAGGTGTACAATTGTTCCTAATTGTTCCTTTTACTACAACTGCAAGTATTTCCATATATCTGCACTGATACAATAGGTAAATATAAATACACAATTACTATGAGGTATATACATTCAACTCTAAGCCATCACAAATTATACTGTTTTTTATGTAATTGTACAGATGTGTTATGCAGTTTGTTTTTCCTTCCTAGAAACTCAAGTGCAGAAACATTATAATGTTAGGAACATGGAACATTTGATTTGTTTATATTGGTTTGTTTTGTGTATTATACTGAAATTAATTGAATTCAATTGAATACCTATTGCTAGAAATGTGTTGCACAATAAGAGAGGCTGAAGTCTAGCATAAATCAAAAACAATTATCATGGTTACATGCACATCATTATTCTAATCTTATTCGGAAAAAGTATTCTGATTACAATACAGATCTTGAAAATACCTTATTCCAAACAGTAAAACTCAGTTAAGCCCTTATTTCAGCCCGGTATTTTACTGTAAAAATGTCGTGGCAAGCAGAAAGGCCTCACTTCTGGACTGACAAGGAGAAGGAGAAAATGGCTGACCTCAACACCCAAGACACCTTGTGAATCTGCAGACGGTGTTTACAAGCGGTAAACAGAATAAGGCATTTATATTCTCTGTGTATTATAAGAGGTATATGCAGCCTATGTTGTTAGGATGCCACGTTACAGTAATTCAGCATATTGGTTAATTGGCCTTCTCTGTCAATCTGCGCACCAGCAAATTGATTTTGGCATTGCTTTTCGGGAAAAAAGATATATTAGTCAGCCAAAACTTGTGATTATACTATGGAGAATTTAACTGTAATCAGATTTAACTGTAATTTTATGTTGATATAACTGGAGAAAAAATTAAAGGCACTGTGTATTCAGCTGAAAACTTCAGCGCAGAGTGGAATTTATTCTTGAACCGGAGCGAAAGAAAATATTAAGCAGATGGTTATTTAGTACAGAGTGAGAGAGAGAAAAAAACAGGAACGATGGCGAATTGAATAAAGTGTTAACGGGCTGAAGTACCTCTGGAGCTTCCGTTTAGAGATGTTAGAGTCGGGCGAGCCATGAATATTCATGGGCCGCTCGGCGGGCTGGGAGACCGGCCGTTCACGCTCCGGCGCAGAGGGAGAAAGCCCGGCGCACTCAGCGGACGTGTAGACATCAGTGGTTTAATGGCCTGAATCTAACGCAGGCCAATTAAGAGCCACGCAGCCAGGGCTGGGGTGGCCGCCATTCATTTCAGAGGAAATTGAGGTTGAAATTAGCCATTGTGCAGCCACGTGGCCACAGCCCCAAACACACTGTGCCACTGGGTGAGTGTGAGTGTGTGTGTGTGTGTGTGTGTGTGCTCTGTGTGTGTGTGTGTGTGTATGCTCTGTGGGAGTGTGTGTGCTCTGTGTGTGAGTGTGTGTGTGCTCTGTGTGTGTGTGTGTGGGTGTGTGTGTGTGAGAGAGTGTGCATGAGTGTGTGTGTGAGAGTGTGTATGTGTGTGTGAGAGAGAGTGTGAGTATGTGTGTATGTGAGAGTGTGTGTGTGTGTGTGTGAGAGAGTGTGTGAGTGTGTATGTGAGAGTGTGTGTGTGTGCTCTGTGTGTGTGTGTGTGAGTGTGTGTGTGCTCTGTGTGTGTGTGTGTGTGTGTGTGCTCTGTGTGTGTTGTGCTCTGTGTGTGTGTGTGTGTGTGTGTATGCTCTGTGGGTGTGTGGGTGCTCTGTGTGTGAGTGTGTGTGTGCTCTGTGTGTGTGTGCTCTGTGGGTGTGTGTGTGCTCTGTGTGTGAGTGTGTGTGTGCTCTGTGTGTGTGTGTGTGGGTGTGTGTGTGTGAGAGAGTGTGCATGAGTGTGTGTGTGAGAGTGTGTATGTGTGTGTGAGAGAGAGTGTGAGTATGTGTGTATGTGAGAGTGTGTGTGTGTGTGTGTGAGAGAGTGTGTGAGTGTGTATGTGAGAGTGTGTGTGTGTGCTCTGTGTGTGTGTGTGTGAGTGTGTGTGTGCTCTGTGTGTGTGTGTGTGTGTGTGAGAGTGTGTGTATGTGTGTGTGAGAGAGAATGTGTGAGTGTGTGTGTGAGAGAGAGAGTGTGTGTGTGTGTGTATGTGTGTGTGAGAGAGAATGTGTGAGTGTGTGTGTGAGAGAGTGTGTGTGTGTTGTGTGTGTACTTTATCAGCACAGTGGTTCAGACACTCAGTATTATAGTCACCAGTGCCAGTGCCAGCCTGAGTGTGACACGCTCACAGCTCACTGTGGCCGACCTCAATCATTAACACTACAAGTTTGACTGAAATACAGAAAAAATATATTGGCCTTGTTGCCCTGTTATGCTACCATTTTTTAAAATCTTTACTGTGGATTATTTTTATGTTATACAGTACTGTGCAAAAGTTTTAGACAGGTGTGAAAAAAGAATAAGAAAATAAGAATGCTTTCAAAAATTGAAATGTTAATATTTTATTTTTATCAATTAACAAAATGCATGAACAGAAGAAGTGAATGAACAGAAGAAAAATCTAAATCAAATCAATATTTGGTGTGACCACCCCACTTGTTCTTCTTCATGCTGAAGATAGTTCTTAATGACGTTGGCTGTATGTTTGGGGCCTGCTGCAGAATACATTTGGGGCCAATCAGATGCCTCCCTGATGGTATTGCATGATGGATAAGTATCTGCCTGTACTTCTCAACATTGAGGAGACCATTAATTCTGACCAAATCCCAAACTTGCAAAGAACCTCCAGCATGCTTCACTGTTGCCCGCAGACACTCATTCTTGTACCGCTCTCCAGCCCTTCAGCGATCAAACTGCCTTCTGCTACAGCCAAATATTTTGACTCATCAGTCCAGAGTACCTGCTGCCATTTTTCTGCACCCCAGTTCCTGTGTTTTCGTGCACAGTTCAGTCGCTTGGCCTTGTTTCCACGTCGGAGGTATGACTATTTGGTCGTAGTTCTTCCATGAAGACCACTTCTGACCAGACTTCTCCGCACAGTAGATGGATGTAACTGGTTCCCACTGATTCCTGCCAATTCTGAGCTGATGGCACTGCTGGACATCTTCCGAAGTAAGCATGATGTGTCTTTCATCAAGTTTCCTTGGCCGACCACTGCGTCTACAGTCCTCAACGTTGCCCGTTTCTTTGTGCTTCTTCAATAGAGCTTGTTGGACAGCACATCTGGAAACCCCTGTCTGACTTGAAATTTCTGCCTGGGAGAGACCTTGCTGATGCAGTATAACTACCTTGTGTCTTGTTGCTGTGCTCAGTCTTGCCTTGGTGTGTGACTTCTGACATTAAACTGTCTTCAGCAACCTCACCTTGGAAGCAGAGGTTGGCTGTTCCTCTCCCAGTTTTAACCCTCCTACACAGGTGTTTCTGTTCAGTTCAGTGTTTCAACCTACATATTAAATTAATGATCATTAACTCCTGTTTGGTATAATTGGTTAATCACACACCTGACGATATGCCTACAAAATCCCTGACTTTGTGCAAGAGTACCTAGAAGAATTGCTGGTTTGAATATAAATATTGAAATATTGATGTGATTTAGATTTTTCCCTCATGATTTACTTCCTGTTTGAGCCACAGCTACAGTCAGTTTCCCTCATGATTTACTTTCTGTTTGAGCCACAGCTACAGTCAGTTTCCGTCATGATTTACTTCCTGTTTGAGCCCCAGCTACAGTCAGTTTCCCTCATGATTTACTTCCTGTTTGAGCCACAGCTACAGTCAGTTTCCCTCATGATTTACTTCCTGTTTGAGCCACATCTACCGTCAGTTTCCCTCATGATTTACTTCCTGTTTGAGCCCCAGCTACAGTCAGTTTCCCATAGTCACTGCCCGCAGACCCTGGAGAGCCACAGACTGCTGGTTTGTGTCGCTGCATGTGTTTATAATTCATCAATTAAAGTAGATGGTTATGCATTTAACTCACCTGGCCAGTCTTCTTTGCCCTGACTTGTTTGCAGTTTTTAAGGTGGAAACAGAAACTACCAGCCCCTGCAGTTCCTAAATATCGAGTTCTGCTCTTTGCTCTACAGCATACAAAGATGGCCTCCTTTTTTTTAAACTTCAGCTTCAGAATGGAGAGATTACTGTGCATTTTCCTGGAATTGTTCACTCTGTGATATGTTCTGAATACATTCCAAAGGGTCAGTCCCAGCAGTTCAGTCCTCCGCACTCTTTCTCTATGGTGTTGGGCAGAATGTTCCTCTGCGGTCTGCATTGGCCTTCATCGTCCTGCCAGGCTTGTTGCAAAGATCACTTTTTTTTTTTGCTTTTATAATAAACCCACTCATACTGGATATATTCACTGAAGGTCAGAATGCATAGTATAGGGACAGGAGCATCTGGCCTTTGTGTACCTCAGATGAAACTGTAAGGCCCTGTGTATGAGTCCGGGTCCTCAGACGCTCTGGGCCTCTGCTCACCGGGGGCTTGGGTGCGTGTGGACCAGGTAGGACAGGGATCTTTCCATGCATCGCCTTTTCAGAATCCTCCTCCAGCAACAGGGCATAATGAGCACCTGAAAACAAACATCACCATGAGGATACCCAACCCAGAGGACTGAATTAAACAGAGCTTTTTATACATTGTGGTGCATGTCGAATCTGAAGAAAAAATAGATATACAGCAAACCAAACAGGCCTGAGAATAGAATAGGTGGAGACTGAGTAGCAAGGGGGTGGGGGTGGGGCAGGGAGGCAGTGGGGTGGGGGTGGGGGTGGGGCAGGGAGGCAGTGGGGCGGGGGTGGGGGTGGGGCAGGGAGGCAGTGGGGCGGGGGTGGGGGTGGGGCAGGAAGGCAGTGGGGCGGGGGTGGGGGTGGGGCAGGAAGGCAGTGGGGCGGGGGTGGGGGTGGGGCAGGGAGGCAGTGGGGTGGGGGTGGGGGTGGGGCAGGGAGGCAGTGGGGTGGGGGTGGGGGTGGGGCAGGGAGGCAGTGGGGCGGGGGTGGGGGTGGGGCAGGAAGGCAGTGGGGCGGGGGTGGGGGTGGGGCAGGGAGGCAGTGGGGTGGGGGTGGGGGTGGGGCAGGGAGGCAGTGGGGTGGGGGTGGGGGTGGGGCAGGGAGGCAGTGGGGGTGGGGGTGGGCTGATGCTCCCAGCAGATGTAGGTAGCGGCTAACAAGCCACGCTGAAAAGAAGCCATGTGTGTCATTTGATTACTGAACCACTGTCTGCCTGCTAGCATTCCACTCACAGGTAAATTACTGCTGCGGGCTTTAGCCTGTCTCTGTGCTGCCCTCACTCCTCACAGGAGGAATCAAATAACCATACCTCTGCTTTTAAAATAGCTGGTAGTAATAGAATGTATACATAATATAATATAATATAATATAATATAATATATATATATACACACACACACACACACACACATACACACACAGTGGGCTCCCCTGACTGACAATGTACAAAAAAATTAACAATACAATTATTGAGATAAACTCAAAATGCCAAAGCACTTTATTAATGGATCCATGGAACCAACCAAAATCAAACATTAATTTAATAAGAAATAGATTTCACTAAAATCAAGGCTTCATAATTATTGATGCATTTCTTTTTATTAATGTTTGATGTTCGTTACTTGCATTGAAACATTAATAAAGTACAGTTTTTTTCTTCAGATGTTGGTATTTTGAGTTTATCTCAACAATTATATAGGGTTTTTTTGCACAGCCAGTCTGGGGTGCCAATAATTCTGGCCATACATTGGGCGAAAGGCAGGAATACACCCTGGACAGGTCGCCAGTCCATCGCAGGGCACACACACCATTCACTCACACAATCATACCTACGGGCAATTTAGACTCTCCAATCAGCCTAACCTGCATGTCTTTGGACTGTGGGAGGAAACCGGAGTACCCAGAGGAAACCCACGCAAACACGGGGAGAACATGCAAACTCCGCACAGAGAGGCCCCGGCCGACGGGGATTCGAACCCAGGACCTCCTTGCTGTGAGGCGGCAGTGCTACCCACTGCACCATCCGTGCCGCCAACATAATCAACATCACTATTAAAATCTTTAGAAGAAACGGCTTTATTTCAACATACCACACTGTTAAAAATAACCACGTTAGTTGAAGGCTACATCAATATAAAATACAACCTGCATCAGACTATATAAATAAAATCAAGATTAAATATTGTCCGGTCTTAAACACATAGTAGTTTTTAGTTTGAATTTAAATGCAGTATGTTACTGTATCAAAATGAACAGATTGTGGCTGCAACATGCATTTTCTCAAAAAAGTTAACCAGCAATGTGTTAAATGTTTAGTTATGCTTGTAACGGACACACCAAGGTGATGTTGACGTAAATGGGCCATCATGTTCAACATGTTTCCGTTCGCATATGGCACACGTGCAAGGCGATGTTTACACACACACACACACACACACACACACACACACACACACACACACTATTTTATCCACCACCACTTTTCCCCATCTTTAACCTTGCAAAGTTGATAATGCTCCCACACAGCAGATTTAAACTGTGTCCAGATTCCTCTAACTAGGATTTCCTCACGCACTGGCCATTTTGCAACCTTGACAACTGACTGGTGCATCGGCTATAAGATGCATTCACCGCAACTTCCCCTGTGAAAATAGTTCCTCTGGGGTTGTCCTTTAAATGAAGGCAGCTTGAGTTCAGTTCACTCACTCTTTGTATTCCTTATTTTCAGTGTTGTATCACATCAAATAGAAATGTGCTTTGACAGATAATGGGTCATTTTTGTGTTCCACTACCATAGTAATGGTTCTGTTGATTCAGATGTTTCAGTAGAACTTCCATGCTGAATATGAAATCTGAAAGTAAGGAATGTGTAGAAATTAAAGTGAGGAAATGTTTTTAAATGGTAGAATGCAGGTATATATTTAAAAACAAAATAAAATTAAAAAATCATTAAAAAATTGTAAAATGTTCCCCCCTTGAAAACAAACAGGCCTTCCACCAAAAAATGAAAAATGAATAAAGTACTAACATACATACAGTATTTATACCTGCAAACATTATTTTAATACATTAATCTGAAAATTGTCCAGCATTTCAACAAATATTTTAAATGCTTTAATATTGATATGAGACATACAGCAAAGTGTCCTGTGTGAAAGTGGTCTCACCATTCCACCATTGCACAGTGAGGTTAATCTGACTGTTGCGCTCTATTAAATACCTCAAAACATCGATACAAATCTTTACCTGAGAGGTAAATTATGATTTTGCTCTGTGAACACTATGTAGCATAGCATACCTCTCCCTGGTGTGGTGTTATTAGCATGTGGTGCCACCTTACTAAAAGCTTTTAAAAGTGCAGACAGCCACCACATATCAATAGTGCCATGTCCATTGAACTGCCGACTCGTGCATTGGGTTATCAATATTGAGCGCTTTCTGTTTTGCTCTGTTTTTATAGATTAGCAATTTACTGCTCACCTCTCCAGAGTTGTCTGATGTCTCTTGTCTTTGTCATACACAAACACACACACACACACACACACACACACTCACACACACACACACACACACACACACTCACACACACACACACACTCACACACACACACACACACACACTCACACACACACACTCACACACACAGACACAGCCACACACACACACACACACTCACACACACACACACACAGCCACACACTCACACACACACACACACTCACACACACACACACACACACACACACACGCACTCACACACACACACTCACACACACACACACGCACTCACACACACACACTCACACACACAGACACAGCCACACACACACACACACACGCACACTCACACACACACTCACACTCACACAATCACACTCAAACTCACACAATCACACTCACACAATCACACTCACACAATCACACACACACTCACACACACACTCACACACACAGACACAGCCACACACACACACACACACACTCACACACACACACACAGCCACACACAATCACACACACACACACACACACACACATACACACACACACACACTCCCACAAACACACACACACTCACTCACACTCACAATCACACTCACACTCACACAATCACACTCAAACTCACACAATCACACTCAAACTCACACAATCACACTCACACTCACACACACAGAAAGGATGTCAGGAAGCAGCAGTGGGTCTGGCAGAACGTGCAAATCCACTTCACTCTATTATTTTGCACATATTGCACCACCCAGTGTTGGATCTGCAGAAGCTCACTCTGTGATATGGCCCCAGTGCACTGTACAGAATCTGACCCAGCCCTGGTTCTGCCAGGCTCAGCGCTGGACTCTGGTTCTGCCTGGCTCAGTACTGGTTAGTGGTTCTGCCAGGCTCAGCACTGGACTCTGGTTCTGCCAGGCTCAGTGCTGGTTAGTGGTTCTGCCAGGCTCAGCGCTGGTCAGTGGTTCTGCCAGGCTCAGTGCTGGTCAGTGGTTCTGCCTGGCTCAGCGCTGGACTCTGGTTCTGCCAGGCTCAGTGCTGGTTAGTGGTTCTGCCAGGCTCAGTGCTGGACTCTGGTTCTGCCAGGCTCAGTGCTGGTCAGTGGTTCTGCCAGGCTCAGCGCTGGACTCTGGTTCTGCCTGGCTCAGTGCTGGACTCTGGTTCTGCCAGGCTCAGCGCTGGTCAGTCCAGGTGTCAGAGTGCCACAGCGCCCCCTGCTGTGCGTTCCAGCCAGGCTCTCCAGCCCTGCGTTCATCTCCTCTGTGTTTTGACTGGACCTGCACACCCAGAGCTACACTGGGGCCTTGTGTCTGGTCTTCAGTAACTGTGGCATTAAGCGCAGTCCAGCTGGCAGAGGGGGTTCTGGGATATGCATCTGTCTGTGCTTAATCTAAGGGAATCTGAGTAGGCCTTTGTTGTGCTTGGTACACAGCTGACAGCTGATATTTTATCACTCTAACAAACAGGAACAAGGATTCTTGTATCGCTCTGACAGCGGTTAAACAGTAGGGGATTCTGGGGGCCTCAGACTGCGTTTTCAGGCGTTCTGAACGGCGTGCTGAGCTCCCCTGGCCGGAGCGCTCCTCGTCCCCACGGTTCTGAGCACTTCGGCGCTCCGCCTGTCTCACTGGAGGACCTTGGCAAAGCCAAGCAGTTACAGTGTCTGTCCTCCCCCTGCCCCTGCCCCAGTCACACTCTGTCTGTCCTCCCCCTGCCCCTGCCCCAGTCACACTCTGTCTGTCCTCCCCCTGCCCCTGTCCCAGTCACACTCTGTCTGTCCTCCCCCTGCCCCTGCCCCTGCCCCAGTCACACTCTGTCTGTCCTGCCCCTGCCCCAGTCACAGTCACACTCTGTCTGTCCTCCCCCTCCCCCTCCCCCTGCCCCAGTCACAGTCACAGTCTGTCTGTCCTCCCCCTCCCCCTCCCCCTGCCCCAGTCACAGTCACAGTCTGTCTGTCCTGCCCCTGCCCCTGCCCCAGTCACACTGCCTTATTGGCATGACAACATTCACATTTGTATTGCCAAAACATGGCAGGGAACATGTGAAACAAAGAATATAACAGGTTAATATGTAATATAATTGAATATATAGTACAGTACCTAGTACAGATTATGCAATAGATTGTGTAATGTGCAGAATATAGATACACATATATGCACATATACATATACATGCATACACACATTCCCTTACGCACATACATACACATAAACATTTATAGTTACATACAAATTGTTATCATACAAACATGTTAATAACATAACAGCTAACATTACAGTGTGTTGGTTTTAGGCACGTGTGACAGTGTTTGTATGTGTATGTGTGTGGATACGTCACTAAACTCCACAAATACACAGGAAACATGCAGTGTGTTTGTGTATGGATAACACAGTATGGATAACACAGTATGAACGCAATAGGCTACATGCATGGGAAGTGTGCTGGAGAGTGTGGATGTTTTGAGTATGTACATGAAAGGGATTTGTGTGTGTTCGTGGGGGGGTGGTGTCATGGTGGGGGGGAACCAGCGTTGCCCTGACAACGACAGTAGCTGTCAACACCTCTCTCTAATGGTGACAAATGGTGCTTATTACATAAGCGCTAATTTCCCCCAATCTCCTTCAGATGAAGATACTTAGCCTGGCGCTGATCAAATTGTGTGGTGGTAATTACTGAGCACAGACCCTATTAAAAGCCCCGGCCTGCCATTCACTGCCTCTCCAACGACTGGGTCTACTGCTCCTCTCCTCTCCTCTCCCCATCCTCTCCTCCTCCTCTCCTCTCCCATCCTCTCCCCCTCCACTGCTCTACCCATCCTCTCCTCCACTGCTCTACCCATCCTCTCCTCCTCCACTGCTCTACCCATCTTCTCCTCCTCCTGCTCTACCCATCCTCTCCTCCACTGCTCTCCCCATCCTCTCCTCCTCCTGCTCTACCCATCCTCTCCTCCTCTCCTCTCCCATCCTCTCCTCCACTGCTCTACCCATCCTCTCCTCCACTGCTCTCCCCATCCTCTCCTCCACTGCTCTCCCCATCCTCTCCTCCACTGCTCTACCCATCCTCTCCTCCTGCTGCTCTACCCATCATCTCCTCCTCCTGCTCTACCCATCCTCTCCTCCTCTCCTCTCCCATCCTCTCCTCCACTGCTCTACCCATCCTCTCCTCCACTGCTCTCCCCATCCTCTGCTCCTCCTGCTCTACCCATCCTCTCCTCCACTGCTCTCCCCATCCTCTCCTCCACTGCTCTCCCCATCCTCTCCCCCTCCACTGCTCTACCCATCCTCTCCTCCTGCTGCTCTATCCATCATCTCCTCCTCCTGCTCTCCCCATCCTCTCCTCCACTGCTCTCCCCATCCTCTCCTCCACTGCTCTACCCATCCTCTCCTCCACTGCTCTCCCCATCCTCTCCTCCACTGCTCTCCCCATCCTCTGCTCCTCCTGCTCTACCCATCCTCTCCTCCACTGCTCTCCCCATCCTCTCCTCCACTGCTCTACCCATCCTCTCCTCCTGCTGCTCTCCCCATCATCTCCTCCTCCTGCTCTACCCATCCTCTCCTTCACATTCTGTTCCATTGTTACTGACGTGCAGTACAGGAGTGTACATTCTGTGCATTTCTCCCTGGTTATACTTATCTGTGAGAGTTTAACTGCTGGTTTGGAGCGAGGCAGAATTGCGGGACAGGGTGCATTGTTGTATCTTTTCGCCGGATGGATCTTTCTTCCTTTCTGTTTTCTTCCTTTCTGTTTTCTTCCTTTCTGGAAGATTCTGATGCCCGTGTCATGGCCGCCTGTCACAGGAAAGACGGAGATGGGGTTAAAGGCCATACTCACGGGCCCAACAGACCTTACGGTGGCCACACCGATGATCGAACCACTGACCTTGCGGGTCCCAGTCATGTATTTTAACCACTACACTACAGGGGCCTCAAGCGCAGTTTGGCTGATACCCCAAACTCTGCTCCCGCTGACTGCAGTTCACCGTGAACGGAGTACAGGAGAGGAGAGACGGGCGTGATTATGCACCGATGCCCTTTCCTGTTCGGACAGCAGCTCTGACCTCCCTGCCCCAGGCGGCGGGGGGAGGGGGCGGTAATCACACACTCGGGGGCCCCTTTTTGGGCAGACGTCCCCAAGGTCGCCCAGGTGGCGTGGCATGGCCGCCGCTCCGTGACGGCTGGGACACCTGCGTGAGGCGTGCGCTTATACTTGCAAATGCCTCGTCCTCTTTTACATTTCCTCCCGCCGCGTCGCAAACCGCCCGCTTCTACCTCGTCCTTTTCAATCGCAGATTCAAATGCAGAAAAATCTCCCTTCCAGAACGTTCTCATTAGGCGGTTTTTGCGTTCAGGTGAAATGGTGGCACGTTTGGCGCGTGTGATTTCAGTCGGTAACCTTCCGGTTGTAAGTCAAATCTCTCTCTCTAAGCAGCTAAATTTCTGCTCTCATCACGGCTAAGCGTTTCTGTGGTGTTGTCAGTACTGATGAGGGGCTTCCTTTGCTGGTCCGTGTTTGATAATGTGCACAGTGAGTTTCTTATGTACACTTCATAGACTTGAATAAGGCTGCTCTGACATCCAGCGCGGTAGCGTGCAGAAAATTAGCATTAGAGTGAGTCTGTAGCATTTGAACACACTTTTCTCAGAGAGCTGTTGAATAATGCATAGCTGTGCGAGGAGATAGGAGATTTAAAGGAGTCTGTCTGCTTCTCCTCCTCGTGTGAGAATGGCTGGCAGGTCAGAGCCTTAAAGGGCCTCCCGGGTAGTGTGCAACAGGACTTCCTGAGATGTTTTTGATGATCGTACAGTCTAACCGTCATGGAAATTAGCATTTCAAAGTCATATTTTTTCCCACTCAAATATCTTATTTTTTAGTTGTATGTTAATTTGTAAGTAGTTTCAGAAGACAGGGACTGTGGCTGTGTCCCAGAGGGGGCTTTAG
>NC_083772.1:47140957-47173457 GCF_963514075.1 Conger conger | reverse complement strand
CGAGACGAGCGGCCTCTAGCGTGAGGGGAGGATCCTGTCTTTGGGTGCATTGGGGCCGTAGATGAAAGATGTTTTTGTTTGAAACGTAAGCTTCTGTTTCCTGTGAAAATTCCGGCTGCCGTTTTAGGACACCCACAATGTCATTAAAACATAGTGGAGTATTTATAGTCTAAGATAAGAAAATTTTAATTTGAGGGTGTGGCGTGCATTCTTGCCTTTAGTTACATTTGCGGTCAGCCAGCGAGAATGTACCTGCTAGTGCTCCAGCAAAAAGCTAACAAAAAATAAAACTAACTAAAAATTATATATATATATATAATATATATGACCACGCATTACAACAGTGGTATGCGGAAGAGCATCTCTGAACACACAACGCATCATGACTATAAGGGGATAGGCTACAGCAGTAGAAGTCTAAAAAAAGTCTAATGCATACCTAATAAAGTGCTCACTGAGTGCATATTCATAAAGTCATGACATTGTGAGCATTGTGTGATTATGAGACATGGTATTAATGACGGGGTCTCTCTCTCTCTCTCTCTCTCTCAGGATCTAGATTTCTCATCACGTCCACGGGAGCCTTGTATATTTTGGATGTACAGACGGAGGATGGATTGTATAACTACCGCTGCGTCACACGACACCGCTACACAGGGGAGACCCGACAGAGCAACAGCGCCCGTCTCTTTCTGTCAGGTGAGCTACAACCCCCAAACCCCTAACCCTAACCCTAACCCTAACCCTAACCCGACAGAGCAACAGCGCCCGTCTCTTTCTGTCAGGTGAGCTACAACCCCCAAACCGTGACCCAAACCCCCAACCTTAACACAACCGTGACCCAAACTCCTAACCCTAACACAACCCCTCACCCCTAACCCTAACCCTAACCCGACAGAGCAACAGCGCCCGTCTCTTTCTGTCAGGTGAGCTACAACCCCCAAACCGTGACCCAAACCCCCAACCTTAACACAACCGTGACCCAAACTCCTAACCCTAACACAACCCCTCACCCCTAACACAACCCCAAACCCCTAACACAACCGTGACCCAAACCCCTAACACAACCGTGACCCAAACTCCTAACCCTAACACAACCCCTCACCCCTAACCCTAACACAACCCCAAACCCCTAACCCTAACACAACCGTGACCCAAACCCCTAACCCTAACACAACCGTGACCCAAACTCCTAACCCTAACACAACCGTGACCCAAACTCCTAACCCTAACACAACCATGACCCAAACTCCTAACCCTAACACAACCGTGACCCAAACTCCTAACCCTAACTAAACCGCAACCATAAACTCCTAACTCTAACACAACCATGACCCAAACTCCTAACCCTAACACCACCGCAACCATAAACTCCTAACCCTAACACAACCGTGACCCAAACTCCTAACCCAAATGTAAACCCTAAATTCTAAACCCTATCTCAACCATAACCTATGAACTCTAACCGCTAAGACCACGGTAAACCCCTGAACTGTAACCCAAACACCACTATAAATCCTAAACTGTAAACCCTAACCCAACCGTTGGCATAAATTCTAAACCCTAACCCTTTAACTGTGAACCCTAAACCCTAACCCAACCATATAGATCAACACCCCCTAACCGTAAACCTTAAACTCTAAACCCTAACCACACAGATCAACACACCCCACTGAGAAACCCATAACTCTAAACCCTAACCAAACTGGCCAACAAGCCCTCTAACCTTATACTGTACTCTAAACCCTAGCCCAACCGTAACCATAAACTGTAAACCCTAACCCAACAGATCAACAGGACCTTCCGCCCAGTCCATAAATCCTAACCCAAAACTCCAAGCTCTAACATGACTGAACAACATCATCTAGTGTTTGTCAGGACAGTCCTATAAGCCATGAACCTTAAACCTCAAACATCTCTCCTGTCCTGACCCCTGACCCTTGACCCTTTCCCTCCCCCCTCACAGATCCCACAAATGCAGAGCCGGTGGTCCTGGATGGGTTCGAGCGACGGGAGGTCATGGCCGGCCATCGGGTGGAGCTGCCCTGCAAGGCGTCGGGCCACCCCTCACCCAAATACCGCTGGCTGAAGGACAGCAGCCCCCTGGAGCCGGACAGCCGCTTCCGGCAGAGCCTGACGGGCCTGCTGATCGAGAGCACGCAGTCCAGCGACGCCGGGAGCTACGTGTGCGAGGTGTGGAACAGCTACGGCAACGCCGAGGTGCTGGGCCACCTGCTGGTCAAACGTGAGTACTGCACCCCGAGAACGACACACCCGGCTCCACACCGGCACCCCGAGTACTACACTACCCAACAGCACCCGAGTACTACACTACCCAACAGCACCCGAGTACTACACTACCCAACAGCACCCGAGTACTACACTACCCAACAGCACCCGAGTACTACACTACCCAACAGCACCCGAGTACTACACTACCCAACAGCACCCGAGTACTACGTCACTGTTTCGTATTCAAATACTTTTCTGTGCTTGATTGATCTTGCCTAGTGCAATTGAGCCAACCAAGAGGACCTGCAGGTTACATACACCTTTCCACGTACAGAATATCTGAACTCAACTGCAGACTGTGAAACTGGTAGGACAGGGAGCTTTATTCTCCAGGTCAGACAGTCCAGGTTCAATAGCCAGCAAATGGGAGCACCACAGGATAAACACTGCGTAGTGAATGAACAGGCAAGGGTCAGAATCCGGGCAGACAGGGATGGAGATCAGGTCAATCACAGGCGAGGGTCTAAAACCAGGAGATCAGTCTGAGGGGGAAAGGCAGGAACAGAGATGGGACTGGGAGGAGGAGAAGGGCGGAGGACTATGTGCTGGGAGAAGGGACTGGAGCAGGACGAAGGAGCGTGCAAGGAAGCAGGCATGTTACACAGGAACTGGGACTGGGAAATCAAACCCCAGAGCGCAAGACAGGAGCATGAAGGCAAGGAACAACCTGGTAAAGGAACATAAAACACAGACAGGCTCATATACACAGATAACAAGACATAATGAGGATCAGGTGAGTGCAGTTCCACATGAGGAAACACATATTAGGTGCGGGGGGTGTGGTCAAGAACCGGGCAAACTCAAAACATGAAACGGACTCTGAACAGACTCTGAACACAGAAAATACCCAGAAACGGGAGACGCGGATATGACTAAGAAACAGAGACACAGGTCGTGATCATAAAGACAAAAGCAACTTTTTACAACCCCACACATTTCATGCTATCATACATTTCCTGTGTTAAGCAAATAAGGGTATCTATTTTCTTTCCATAAGAGGTCATTTCAAAATAATAGCTAAAAGACAAATTTATTTCAGCTTTTATTTAATACTGTACATCAGATTTCCAGTGGGTCAAGTATAGTTCATACATTTTGTTAGTATTTGGTGGCATTGCCTTTTAATTGCTAAACTTGAGTCAAACGCTTAGGGTATCCTTTCACAAGCTTCTCATCATACTTTGCTGGAACTTTTGCTCATTCCTCTTGACCAAACTGGTGTGAGTCAGTCTCTTATCTATTATTTTGAAATGCCCTCCTATAAAATTTTAAAGTATGTAGTCTAGGTGCATGCAACGCCTCAACTACAGGTTCCAATTCAAGAGACAAGCACAGTAAAGCATAGAAAATTATTTGAATCCAAAAACCATTATGTAATTGACCCAGGTCTGCATCACGATATCTAAAAAGGTTTGTGTATGTTTGTTTAAGTGGCTCTCTACATTCTGCCCATATGTTGTGTGTTGTGTTCTGGTTGCCTACCTGTGTGCTGTTGTGATGGTTTGGTTGTGTCTCTGTTCTTCTATGTTAAGGATTTGTATCCCCTGAATCTATTTGACTGTTTTTGCAGTAGAGACCATGTTGTTGACCGTATGGCATGGTAAAATAGAGCAGTGAATGAGCGCAGTCTGTTGGAAAATGGCGTCCGCTGTGTCTTGCAGAGCCCCTGAAGGTGGTGGTGAGTCCTCGGAAGGTGAAGGGCAGCGTGGGTAGCCAGGTGTCTCTGTCCTGCAGCGTGAGCGGCTCGGAGGAGTTTGAGCTGTCCTGGTACCGTAACGGCGAGATCCTCCGGCCCGGCAGCAACGTGCGCATCACGGGCCCCAGCCGCGAGAGCCTGGTGATGGAGGGCATGGCCAAGAGCGACGCCGGGGCCTACCAGTGCTTCGCCCGCCACGGCAAGATGTCCGCCCAGGACATGGTGCAGGTCGTCCTGGAGGGTGAGCCAGGGAGAGGAGGGCTGTGTTACAGTAAAGGGGCTGTCTGTAGCAGAGTGGCTGTGTTACAGTACAGGGCTGTCTGTAGCAGAGTGGCTGTGTTACAGTACAGGGCTGTCTGTAGCAGAATGGCTGTGTTACAGTACAGGGCTGTCTGTAGCAGAGTGGCTGTGTTACAGTACAGGGCTGTCTGTAGCAGAGTGGCTGTGTTACAGTACAGGGCTGTCTGTAGCAGAGTGGCTGTGTTACAGTACAGGGGCTGTCTGTAGCAGAGTGGCTGTGTTACAGTACAGGGCTGTCTGTAGCAGAGTGGCTGTGTTACAGTACCGGGGCTGTCTGTAGCAGAGTGGCTGTGTTACAGTACAGGGCTGTCTGTAGCAGAGTGGCTGTGTTACAGTACAGGGCTGTCTGTAGCAGAGTGGCTGTGTTACAGTACAGGGCTGTCTGTAGCAGAGTGGCTGTGTTACAGTACAGGGCTGTCTGTAGCAGAGTGGCTGTGTTACAGTACAGGGCTGTCTGTAGCAGAGTGGCTGTGTTACAGTACAGGGGCTGTCTGTAGCAGCGTGGCTGTGTTACAGTACAGGGCTGTCTGTAGCAGAGTGGCTGTGTTACAGTACAGGGCTGTCTGTAGCAGAGTGGCTGTGTTACAGTACAGGGCTGTCTGTAGCAGAGTGGCTGTGTTACAGTACAGGGCTGTCTGTAGCAGAGTGGCTGTGTTACAGTACAGGGCTGTCTGTAGCAGAGTGGCTGCGTTACATTACAGGGGCTGTCTGTAGCAGAGTGGCTGTGTTACAGTACAGGGCTGTCTGTAGCAGAGTGGCTGTGTTACAGTACAGGGCTGTCTGTAGCAGAGTGGCTGTGTTACAGTAAAGGGGCTGTCTGTAGCAGAGTGGCTGTGTTACAGTACAGGGCTGTCTGTAGCAGAGTGGCTGTGTTACAGTACAGGGGCTGTCTGTAGCAGAGTGGCTGTGTTACAGTACAGGGGCTGTCTGTAGCAGAGTGGCTGTGTTACAGTACAGGGCTGTCTGTAGCAGAGTGGCTGTGTTACAGTACAGGGCTGTCTGTAGCAGAGTGGCTGTGTTACATTACAGGGGCTGTCTGTAGCAGAATGGCTGTGTTACAGTACAGGGCTGTCTGTAGCAGAGTGGCTGTGTTACAGTACAGGGCTGTCTGTAGCAGGGTGGCTGTGTTACATTACAGGGGCTGTCTGTAGCAGAGTGGCTGTGTTACAGTACAGGGCTGTCTGTAGCAGAGTGGCTGTGTTACAGTACAGGGCTGTCTGTAGCAGAGTGGCTGTGTTACAGTACAGGGCAGTCTGTAGCAGAGTGGCTGTGTTACAGTACAGGGCTGTCTGTAGCAGAGTGGCTGCGTTACATTACAGGGGCTGTCTGTAGCAGAGTGGCTGTGTTACAGTACAGGGCTGTCTGTAGCAGAGTGGCTGTGTTACAGTAAAGGGGCTGTCTGTAGCAGAGTGGCTGTGTTACAGTAAAGGGGCTGTCTGTAGCAGAGTGGCTGTGTTACAGTACAGGGCTGTCTGTAGCAGAGTGGCTGTGTTACAGTACAGGGGCTGTCTGTAGCAGAGTGGCTGTGTTACAGTACAGGGGCTGTCTGTAGCAGAGTGGCTGTGTTACAGTAAAGGGGCTGTCTGTAGCAGAGTGGCTGTGTTACAGTACAGGGCTGACTGTAGCAGAGTGGCTGTGTTACATTACAGGGGCTGTCTGTAGCAGAATGGCTGTGTTACAGTACAGGGCTGTCTGTAGCAGAGTGGCTGTGTTACAGTACAGGGCTGTCTGTAGCAGAGTGGCTGTGTTACATTACAGGGGCTGTCTGTAGCAGCGTGGCTGTGTTACAGTACAGGGCTGTCTGTAGCAGAGTGGCTGTGTTACAGTACAGGGCTGTCTGTAGCAGAGTGGCTGTGTTACAGTACAGGGCTGTCTGTAGCAGAGTGGCTGTGTTACAGTACAGGGCTGTCTGTAGCAGAGTGGCTGCGTTACATTACAGGGGCTGTCTGTAGCAGAGTGGCTGTGTTACAGTACAGGGCTGTCTGTAGCAGAGTGGCTGTGTTACAGTACAGGGGCTGTCTGTAGCAGAGTGGCTGTGTTACAGTACAGGGGCTGTCTGTAGCAGAGTGGCTGTGTTACAGTAAAGGGGCTGTCTGTAGCAGAGTGGCTGTGTTACAGTACAGGGCTGTCTGTAGCAGAGTGGCTGTGTTACAGTACAGGGCTGTCTGTAGCAGAGTGGCTGTGTTACAGTACAGGGCTGTCTGTAGCAGAGTGGCTGTGTTACAGTACAGGGCTGTCTGTAGCAGAGTGGCTGTGTTACATTACAGGGGCTGTCTGTAGCAGAATGGCTGTGTTACAGTACAGGGCTGTCTGTAGCAGAGTGGCTGTGTTACAGTACAGGGCTGTCTGTAGCAGAGTGGCTGTGTTACATTACAGGGGCTGTCTGTAGCAGAGTGGCTGTGTTACAGTACAGGGCTGTCTGTAGCAGAGTGGCTGTGTTACAGTACAGGGCTGTCTGTAGCAGAGTGGCTGTGTTACAGTACAGGGCTGTCTGTAGCAGAGTGGCTAAGGTACATGACTGGGACCTGGAAGGTTGGTGGCCTGGTTCTAGCCCCGGTGTAGCTACGATAAGATCCACACAGCTGTTGGGCCCTTGAGCAAGGCCCTTAACCCCGCATTGCAACAGGGGGGGGATAGTCCCCTGCTTAGTCTAATCAACCATTAAGTCGCTTTGGATAAACTCGTCAGGTGAATAACATAATGCACTCTGAGGACGTGCTGGGCCGGGGTTACAGGTGAGGGAGTCGGGTTTGATGGGCAGAAGAAGCACATTGCTGATGATGAGGCGCTGACAAGCCGACATCTGCCGGATTCCAGAGCTGTCTGGTGACAGCAGCCGCGCCCCCCAGGGTGATGTCATGTAAACGCACCGATACCTGGATTACAGTCACCTTGCGTCTGGTTAACGCTCTGACATCCGTCTCATCGCCACCTGTGTGGTTAAGCTCTGCTGGGTCCATCTCAGCACAGAAATTATTTTACTCCGTGCAGTACTTTTGCAGTGTGGCACTAGGGGCAATGATTAGACCAGATAGAAAAAGCCAGTTTTGGCATTTCAGGCTGGAACAGAAACAACAGGAAATTTTTGACTGCAGTGAGTCAACCTTGAACCGTAGTTTAAGGTCTTGTCCAAAAGATGGCTCGTCTTTGGAATGCTATAGCATATAGTGTCCCAGAAGCGATGAACAGTGCATGGAAATTTTTCATATTTAATCATGAAGTGTGTGCACCAATCCATGTGAATGGCTGGACTGTGCAGCGGTAATCGCACTGCTGATCAGCTGGTGGCCCGGGTGGTCATGGGAGCTGTAGTGTGGGGCGTGACGGGGCTATTATTAGAACAGTGCACCGACCTGACTCTGCTTACCTGAGACCTGAGTGCAGTTGCCAGGGCAACCATCTCCTGTGGCCATGGAGCTGAATAAAGAGGGTATTGATAATCTATAATGATGCGAAAGAGAGAGAGAGAGAGAGAGAGAGAGAGGGAGAGCGAGAGAGGCAGAGTGAGAGGGAGAGAGAGAGAGAGAGGGAGAGAGGGAAAGAGAGAGAGAGGCAGAGGGAGAAAGAGAGAGAGAGAGAGAGGGAGAGGAGGGGTTATTAGGGTACAGAGGCAGACAGAGATTTAGACCCCCCCTGCCCCCCCGCCCTCTAAAGTTGATTTCCATCTCAGGGCCCTGGCTCCAGTGGATCAGGATGAAGGGAGGATGAATAAACGAGTGCTTCAGGCTTTGTTCTCTATGGAACAGGGGAGGGAGGGTGGGACACCCTGACAGGTGTCTGTGTCTCGCTCAGCTCTGTGTCTGTAGTGTCTGTAGTGTCTGTAGTGCCAGCGAGCATCAGACTGCCAAGCACACCACCAACACGCACATGCTCACATCACACGCTACTACACACGCACACACTCACATCACATGCTACTACACACGCACACACTACTACACACGCACACGCTCACATCACATGCTACTACACACGCACACACTACTACACACGCACACGCTCACATCACACGCTACTACACACGCACACACTACTACACACGCACACGCTCACATCACATGCTCACAGCACATGCTACTACACATGCACACACTCACATCACACGCTACTACACACGCACACGCTCACATCACACGCTCACATCACACGCTACTACATGCACACGTTCACATCACACGCTACTACACACGCACACGCTCACATCACACACTCACATCACACGCTACTACATGCACACGCTCACATCACACGCTCACATCACACGCTACTACACACGCACACACTCACATCACACGCTCACATCACACGCTACTACATGCACACGTTCACATCACACGCTACTACACATGCTACTACACACGCACACACTCACATCACACGCTCACATCACACGCTACTACATGCACACGTTCACATCACACGCTACTACACACGCTACTACACACGCACACACTCACATCACACGCTCACATCACACGCTACTACACACGCACACACTCACATCACACGCTCACATCACACGCTACTACACACGCTACTACACACGCACACGCTCACATCACACGCTCACAGCACACGCACACGCTCACAGCACACGCACACGCTCACATCACACGCTACTACATGCACACGCTCACATCACACGCTTACATCACACGCTCACATCACACGCTACTACACACGCTCACATCACACGCTCACATCACACTCTTACAGCACACGCTCACATCACACGCTACTACACACGCACACATCACACGCTCACATCACACGCTCACATCACACGCTCACATCACACACTCACATCACACGCTCACATCTGACAGCAAGCAAACGGAGGCAGACAGTTGAGGTTACCAGCTTACCAGCCTGTCGGTGTGCTGTGTGGGCTCATCAGTGGGGCAGCCCTACTGAGCCCACACTAACTTATTCACCCTCCTATTGGGTTGAGATTATATGGCCGGTTTTACATTTGGGGTCAAATTGAGCCCAACAGTTGAAATATACACAAAAATATTGTAATAGACAAATCTACATTCTAAATCTACACTACATTACATTACATTACATTACATTACATTACATTACATTCCACTACACTACGCAGGGCGACATGGCTCAGGCAGTAAGAGCAGTCGTCTGATAGTCGGAGGGTTGCCGGTTCGATCCCCCACCCGGGCTGTGTCGAAGTGTCCCTGAGCAAGACACCTAACCCCCAAATGCTCCTGACGACCTGGTCGGTGCCTTGCATGGCAGCCAATCGCCGTCGGTGTGTGAGTGTGTGTGTAGGAATGGGTGAATGAGAAGCATCAATTGTACAGCGCTTTGGATAAAGGCGCTATATAAATGCCAACCATTTACACTACATTACAGTACTAGCCTTTTATCCATAAATAAGAAACTGTGAGAAACATCTCATTTTAGAGCCTGAAATAATTATTTGATCCCTTGCTGATTTTGTAGGTTTGCCCACTTACAAAGAATGGAACTGTGTAGAATTTTAATCAGAGGTACATTTTAACATTGAGAGACAGAATATCACAAAATAATCCACAATAACAACATCATATTAATTTTACTTTATATTTTCACATGAAATAAGTATTTGATCCAAAGAACAGTAGGACTTAATACTTGGTGGAGAGCACAGAGGTCAGACTTTTGTTGTCGTTTTTCACCAGGTTTGCACAGATCTTGGGAGGGATTTTGGTCCACTCCTCTTTGCAGATCCTCTCCAAATCCTTAAGGTTCCGAGGCTGTCGCTTGGCAACTCGAAGCTTCAGCTCCCTCCACAGATTTTCGATGGGATTTAGGTCTGGAGACTGGCTAGGCCACTCCAGGACCTTAATATGCTTCTTTTTGAGCCACTCCTTTGTTGCCTTGGCCGTATGTTTTGGGTCATTGTCATGTTGGAAGACCCATCCACGACCCATTGTCAGTGCTCTCACTGAGGGAAGGAGGTTGTCGCCCAAAATTTCCTGGTACATGGCCCCCTTCATCCTCCCCTCGATACGGTGAAGTCGTCCTGTCCCCTTAGCTGAGAAACACCCCCAAACAAAGGTTTCCACCTCTATGCGTCACAGTGGGAATGGTGTTCTTCGGGTTGTACTCAGCATTTCTCTTCCTCCAAACACGGCAAGTCAAATTGATGCCAAATAGCTCTATTTTGGTCTCATCTGACCACATCACCTTCTCCCAAGCCTCCTCTGGATCATCCAGGTGTTATTTGGCAAACTTCAGACGGGCCTGTACATGTGCCTTCTTCAGCAGAGGAACCTTGCGCGCGCAGCAGGATTTTAATCCTTCACGGTGTAGTGTGTTAGGGATGGTTCTCTTCGTGATTGTGGTCCCAACTGCCTTCAGGTCATTAACAAGCTCCTCCTGTGTAGTACTGGGCTGATCCCTGACCTTTCTCATGATCATTGATATCCCACGAGGCGAGATCTTGCGTGGAGCCCCAGACCGAGGGAGATTGGCGGTGACTTTGTGTTTCTTCCATTTTCTAATAATTGCTCCAACAGTTGTTAACTTCTCACCAAGCTGCTTGCTTATTTTCTTGTAGCCCATCCCAGCCCTGTACAGGTCTACAATTTTGTCCCTGATGTCCTTAGACAGCTCCTTTGTCTTGCCCATGGTGGAACGTTGGAATCTGATTGATTGTGTGGACAGGTGTATTTTATACAGCTACATAATGATGTAACGAGTTGACACAGGTGTTTTGGGTAATGAGTTGAGATTAGTGCTTCTTAATGGAAAACTAACTGGTCTGCGGGAGCCAGAATTGTTGCTGATTGGTAGGGGATCAAATACTTAAACTTAAAAATAAGTTTTATTAAAATAAAATATTTAAAAATACAATAATAAATTTATAAAATTCATATGATGTTGTTATTGTGGATTATTTTGTGATATTCTGTCTCTCAATGTTAAAATGTACCTATGATTAAAATTCTACACAGTTCCATTCTTTGTAAGTGGGCAAACCTACAAAATCAGCAAGGGATCAAATAATTATTGCTCCCACTGTACAGTATGTGAAAGTTTGGCACCTGTATGGGAAAGTGCCACCAGAATCATCTGAGATGGTTGTATATTTTCTTACATTTTTCAGAGGGTAAAACTAATACTACACATCACATTTGTATACCAAGTTGGTACAGGCCTTCACATAACATTTTGTTTATTGCATTTTGACCACTTAATCCCACCAAATTATAAAATTATAAAAATCATACAGTATCAATATAAAAATGGGTTCACTGGTTTTTAAGACATGTCAAACACTGAGTGGGGTCAGATAGGAGGTTTAGAGAACCAGCCTGGAGTGGGGCAGCTTGTTGGTTGGGGTTCAAGCCCCAGTGCAGTCACAATAAGATCCACACAGCTGTTGGACCCTTGAGCAAGGCCCTTAACCCCTTCATTCGTCCTTGGGGGATTGTCCCCTGCTTACTCTAATCTACTGTAAGTCGCTTTGGATAAAAGCGTCGCCTAGGTAAACGAATATTATTATTATTATATTATTATTATTGAACCACATCAACCAAACTGTGCGCCAAGCTGAAATGTATAAAACGCTTATTCCCTTCTCAGAGTTACTGTCACCTCTTTTCAGCCAAAGTGCATGCTGGTACACTGGTCACATCACCCTCCCAGGGAGAGAGTGAGTGGTGATGCTGTCCCAACCTTCAACCAATGACAGACCAGTTTTCAGGTGATGTCATCACATCTGTCCAATGCCCTGTTCTCACTGCAGCGCTCTCCTTTCCCCTCTTTCTCCTCCCCTCGTTCCCGCCCCGCAGACGGCACTCCAAAGATCCTGTCCACCTTCAGTGAGAAGGTGGTCAGTCCCAACGAGGTGGTGTCCCTGGTGTGCAATGTGAAGGGCACCCCCCTGCCCACCGTGAGCTGGACCCTGGACGACGACCCCGTGCTCAAGGACAGCAGCCACCAGACGGGCCACATCACCCTGGTGGAGGACAACCTCCTGAGCTACCTGAACATCTCGCACACGCAGGTCCGCGACGGGGGCGTCTACCGCTGCATCGCCAACAACTCGGCCGGAGTGGTCTCCTACCAGGCTCGAATAAACGTAAGAGGTGCTTGTCAGATCAGCTCCTCCAAAAAACACTACAACAACAAAAATCACACACATAACTCATTTTGGTTATTGAAAGTTCATGCATGCCTATTGCAAGTTTCCTGAGAAACTGCCTAACTAACCTTTTTTTACCTCAGCCCATCTCAGTAGCATTTTCTCCTTTTGTTCCTTTGTTCCCTCTTCTCCTGTTTTCGTCGCAGGTCTTTTCTGCCGGTGCTCTTTGTTTTTTTCTTGACGTCTTTCTGTTCCTCCCTGTTCAGTTCTCTCGTTCCACAATGAAGGTGTCTTTCTTTCTTTCTGGCACGCTGTTGGGTTTAGTTATTCAAACAGTCGTTCTGCTGCTATTTGTTGCACCCAAAGCCTTCAATTTCTTCAGTCAGAGACATAAAGTAAGCAGCTTCTACGCTAGCTAGCTTGTACGCTCAGGTCAAACTTAAAGTAAGAAGCTTCTATGCTACCTAGCTTTCTTATTCACTCTGGCCTGTATATTCTCTCTGTTCCATTCAATTTAATTCCATTTGACTGGCAGAGTAGCCAGAGCCAGCCAGGACCAGAGGTTAGGTGTCCACAGCTGTATACTGCAGAGTACTTTACCTATAAAGTAACAGTTACAGCTTCAGTTAACTTTCTTACTCACTCTGGCCTGTATGTTCCCAATGATGCTTCACTGGAAAAGCAGCCGGATTATAGGCCAAGAATACAGAAACCGTGTAGCACAGGGCTGCCCACCTGTACTGACCTGTAGCTTTTCATTTCAGCCCTAATTTGGCACACCTGATTCTGCTAATTAGCAGCTCAACAGGATCTCTGGCAATTGAATGAGGTTTGCTTTGTTATGGTTGGGGTGAAACCCTACAAACCCTCTGTTGAACGGTTGAGTTTGTTTCTCTCTGTTGTACAGTTGAGTTTATTCCTCTGTTGTATGGTTGAGTTTGTTCCTCTGTTGTAAGGTTGAGTTTGTTTCTCTCTGTTGTGTGGTTCAGTTTGTTTCTCTGTTGTATGTTTCCACTTCATGCCAATGCTGTAGTTATCTCCTAGCATATTTACCTCGCTAAGAGACTGATAGACAACAAGACGTGTTGTTGTTATTATTATTGTGTCCGGAGGGCCAGCTACATCGACAGGTAGCCTAAACATCAAGTTCAAGTATTTAGGTCAAGTTCAAGGAGAAATTTGCATACGCAACGTGTGTGAACCCCAAACGTCCATTTTCCACTCCAAAGAGAATCGCTCAGTTCAGTTTAGTAAGCCATATTATTCATATGAATTAATGATTTTATTGTTCGTTATTTTTTTATTTGGTTTGAGCAACAGTTCATTCACTGCTGCACACAGCTTGAGAGAGCCTGTGTTATGATCTTCCCTGGTTTTCTTTTGTTTAGTAAAACTTGACAGCTGTGCACATTCCGCTGTTACTCTGTGTGTTCCTCCTCACCTGTTCCGGCCTCCATATTTTGAACATTTATGTACGTCTCCTTAGAGTTTCAGATCCTGCACTTACTGTACTGTAGAACAGATGATTTGCTTGTTTTCAATTTTATGGTATGTTATTCCTGATATAATTCCTCCTTCATCAGATGCTATTAAACCTTAAAAACATTTCTCCAGATTTCACCGCTCCAAACGTTCAGTCCTGGTGATCTTCTGTCCAGTAGGAGGGGGACATGTTCCCGTTCCCCTGTAAGGCAAGGATCATCAAGTTCTGCCCTCAAATACAAATCTTGCTCTGGTTTTCTTTCCTCCCGGGTAAATAGTGGTACTTATTGGCCAGTCTGTTGCACCTCACTCCCAGGTAAAGGGACGGTGGAAAAGCAGAAGTTCTAGGCCCTTGAGGACCATGAGTTGCTGATCCCTTCGCTAGGGAGTGATTCACTTGGTTCAATCAGGATGAGAAAAATTCAGTTGTTAGCTTGCTGTCCGTGTGTGTATGACCTGGCTTGCTGTCCGTGTGTGTATGACCTGGGGCCCTGCAGGTGTGTGTATGACCTGGGGCCCTGCAGGTGTGTGTATGACCTGGGGCCCTGCAGGTGTGTGTATGACCTGGGGCCCTGCAGGTGTGCGTATGACCTGGGGCCCTGCAGGTGTGTGTATGACCTGGGGCCCTGCAGGTGTGTGTATGACCTGGGGCCCTGCAGGTGTGCGTATGACCTGGGGCCCTGCAGGTGTGTGTATGACCTGGGGCCCTGCAGGTGTGTGTATGACCTGGGGCCCTGCAGGTGTGCGTATGACCTGGGGCCCTGCAGGTGTGTGTATGACCTGGGGCCCTGCAGGTGTGTGTATGACCTGGGGCCCTGCAGGTGTGTGTATGACCTGGGGCCCTGCAGGTGTGTGTATGACCTGGGGCCCTGCAGGTGTGTGTATGACCTGGGGCCCTGCAGGTGTGTGTATGACCTGGGGCCCTGCAGGTGTGTGTATGACCTGGGGCCCTGCAGGTATGTGTATGACCTGGGGCCCTGCAGGTGTGTGTATGACCTGGGGCCCTGCAGGTGTGTGTATGACCTGGGGCCCTGCAGGTGTGTGTATGACCTGGGGCCCTGCAGGTGTGTGTATGACCTGGGGCCCTGCAGGTGTGTGTATGACCTGGGGCCCTGCAGGTGTGTGTATGACCTGGGGCCCTGCAGGTGTGTGTATGACCTGGGGCCCTGCAGGTGTGTGTATGACCTGGGGCCCTGCAGGTGTGTGTATGACCTGGGGCCCTGCAGGTGTGTGTATGACCTGGTGCCCTGCAGGTGTGTGTATGACCTGGGGCCCTGCAGGTGTGTGTATGACCTGGGGCCCTGCAGGTGTGTGTATGACCTGGGGCCCTGCAGGTGTGTGTATGACCTGGGGCCCTGCAGGTGTGTGTATGACCTGGGGCCCTGCACTGCCAAGGTGGTGTAGCTCTGCAGGTGCTGTGGCCGTCCTGGACCAGGGATCAGGTGTCATCATCTGCCTAAGCACAGATTATCCATGTTCTTACGCAGCTGATTACTGACTGAAACTGCAAACCGATAAGTTCACATGCCCTGGTGATGTTACTATAAGTGGAATAGTGAATGCTATTGCTATGCTAATTCTGCATAGCTATGCTAATACGATTACGATTAGTAAATATTTGTGAATGCGTGTGAATGTCAGCAGAAAACCCATCCTATACACTGCAAAAACGTGACTGTCTTAACAAGAGTTTTTAGTAATTAGACTTACGATCTCTTTTTTTCTCTCTCAAGTAGAAAATAATGAGTTTTCTCGCCTCATTGGCAGTTTTTGTCTCATTTTGCAAAAAAGGAATAGAAATAAGACCAAGATACTTGTTAAGACTGATTTATATTTTTGTTTGTGCAGTGTAACAGTCCTCCTTCTGTAACAGTCACAGGGGTCTCCTCTCGCAGCCATGCTAGCTGTGACTATAGGAAACCAGAAAGCCAGGCCAATCCAAACGGCTGTTGTTGGAACTTACGAGTGAGCGGCTGGCCAATGACCGAGTGTACCCTCCCACATACTGTAGTGCCTTGCTCAGGTCAGTCCTGAGGTCAGTCCTGGGGTCAGTCCTGAGGTCAGTCCTGAGCAGACCAGTCATAATAAACCCCAAGTGCTGTGATTACAGCGATGCTCAGGGTAAAGGCAATTACCCGCTTCACTGAGCTCTTTACACTGCTACATAAATAAATGAAGGAATGAATGAATAAATACAACAGTAAACCGTAATGCTGGTGTTAACAACGTGTGAAGCACATTCAGCGTGAAACGATGGCATAGTACCGTGTGTAGAACACTTGTAAACTTGAATGTGTGATTACTGTGACGATAAAACTGTGACAAACAGGAGCAGCAAAGTACATGTTTTTTTTTGTTTGTTTGTTGTCCATACGTTGGAAAAAATGGTGTGAAAAAAGTAGTACTGCAGACCGGATCCTGTGTTTTGGAGTTGAGGTGTGGAAGGTCCTTGCACTCCTGACAGGTACTGCTTCTCAGCTGGAGCCGAACTGAGACTTTCATGGCATTGAATATTTAATTATATGAATATGGCTAAAAGCTCCCCCGTGTTATTGAGGTGAATAATTTTTTTAAAGAGAAAACCACTGAAGAAATGAATTGTAACTTCAACAAAATATCCTTCAGTTTTTCAGCATTGAGTCAACGTAACTTTAACCATTAACCTTTGACCTTTCTTTCATCTCAGCCTGATCCTTGTAGTTTTTCTTCTCAGTCGACCTGGAGATGCAGCACAGAGGCAAGCCAAGCAATGGTTGAGGACATTCACATGCTATTTTTTGTGCCTTTGCTGATACTTTCTCATAAACGCAAACCCACAAAACCCTGAAACCGTTTTAAAGAGAGTTTTGTCTCTTCTTCTTTCCTTTAAGGGCCTGTCAGCATCCGTCCAATGAAAAACCTCACAGCCATAGCGGGGAGGGACACCTATATTCACTGCCGTGTGATTGGCTACCCTTATTACTCCATCAAGTGGTACAAGAACGCTAACCTGCTGCCCTTCAACCACCGGCAGCGCGCCTTTGAGACCAACGGCACACTGAAGCTGTCGGACGTGCAGAAGGACATGGACGAGGGAGAGTACACGTGCTGCGTGCTGATTCAGCCCCAGCACTACTACAACCGCAGCGTCTACGTCACCGTCAAGGGTACGCCCTGCCACGCCCTGCCCTCGCTCCCCCACCAGGGAAAATAACAACATTCCCACATAGAGCTTCACAGGGCATTTCCCTGCCAAAGCTAGGTTCTGAAACAGCTGGTGGCTGGTTGACCAGTTCAGACCAGCTCCCAACTTGCTGTGGTTGGACCAGTTCAAGCTAGGTCCTGATCGTTGGTTATTTCAAGCTCGTATAGCTGGATTTTACACCAGGGTTTAGTTACATTGAACAGTTCACAATTCGTCATTTAGCCATTCCACTGATGCTTTAAGCCAAAATTACGTACAAAATTGTATTTAATGTGGTAAGCAAACACCAGGAGAAGTAAAGATGGACAAAGTACATGTCTGCCCAATCACGTAAACACTAGCATCAAGATGCAGGCCCCTGGCCCTGTGAGCCCGAAGGGGAGGAGGGTTCCTCTTCGAAAGACGGGCAGGTTCCACACACTGCACTTGCTTCAGTCTAACAGTCTTTCTGAAGAATTCAGAGTAAATGGTGCTTTAGTTTAGTCTTGAATGTTTCAAATCTAAAGGTATGTTAAATGCTAAAACTTTAAACGGTAGGAACAGGGTTATGATTTATAGTCAGAAAGTAAACCAGTATCATGTTATGATGCATTATGATCTTATGGAAGATTCCAGGTTGGATACTTGCTGTCCTGATATTCAGTGGACAGAATTTGAATTGGCTTATCAGTGAGAGAGGCTGAAATATGCTCCTCCATAGATAATTTTCCTGTTTTTCTGAAGGGGGGGGCGGAGTGTGGGCTGTGCCACTTTCAGGGCAGTGGAGCTGGTTAATTGGCTCAGCCGGTGCCTGTAATTCTCCTGCAGTCGTAGAGAGCAGTCCCCTGAGTCCAGTACTCCAGCTGTGTTGTGAATTAGATAAGTGCTGAAGTGGCGCTTATTTCAATGTTATTTTAACTCATTGAGTCTCGAACCACCGCCGCCGTGTCCCCAGAGAGGCGCCATCTCTCTGAACGTCTGTGCGGTCTCCCAGCGTCCTCTGCAACACGGCGCTGTGCCGAAAGGTCGTTTTGGCACTTTCACATCGTCTTCAGGAGACGCTGGCTACTGCCCAATGAGGAGTTCCCCATAACATGCATTTCAGTATATTATGGTCGCAATGATGTTGGATTTCTCATCTTTCTCTGTTTATTTGAGGACTGTGGAAGGTAATATTTCCTAAATAGTGATGGAAAGCAAGTGATATTCTCATAGATCATGAAGACTAAAGACCTTTGTTAGCAGCATCATGTTGAGGTTCTGTGGTTGGCCTGTGTGTAACCTATAATGTGTTCCCCCCTGCCCCCAGTGCCCCCGTTCATCCAGCCCTTTGAGTTCCCCAGCTTCTCCATTGGCCAGCGTGTGTTCATCCCCTGCGTGGTGGTGTCAGGTGACCTGCCCATCTACATCACCTGGCACAAAGACGGCAAGCAAATCCCAGCCAGCCTGGGTGTCACCATCGACAACATCGACTTCACCAGCTCCCTGCGCATCTCCAACCTGTCAGTGGAGCACAACGGGAACTACACCTGCATCGCCCGCAACGACGCAGCCACTGTGGAGCACCAGAGCCAGCTCAACGTCCGAGGTGTGCGGGCGGGGTCTGTGTGTGTGTGTGCGGGTGGGGTCTGTGTGTGTGTGTGTGTGTGTGTGTGTGCGGGTGGGGTCTGTGTGTGTGTGTGTGTGTGTGTGTGCGGGTGGGGTCTGTGTGTGTGTGGAGGGGTGGGGTCTGTGTGTGTGTGTGTGCGGGTGGGGTCTGTGTGTGTGTGTGGGCGGGGTCTGTGTGTGTGTGTGTGGGCGGGGTCTGTGTGTGTGTGTGTGTGTGTGTGTGCGGGTGGGGTCTGTGTGTGTGTGTGTGGGCGGGGTCTGTGTGTGTGGGTGGGGTCTGTGTGTGTGTGTGTGCGGGCGGGGTCTTTGTGTGTGTGTGGGTGGGGTCTGTGTGTGTGTGGAGGGGCGGGGTCTGTGTGTGCGGGCGGGGTCTGTGTGTGTGTGGGTGGGGTCTGTGTGTGTGTGTGTGTGTGTGTGTGCGGGCGGGGTCTGTGTGTGTGTGTGGGCGTGGTCTGTGTGTGTGTGTGTGTGTGTGTGTGTGCGGGCGGGGTCTGTGTGTGTGTGTGGGTGGGGTCTGTGTGTGTGTGGAGGGGCGGGGTCTGTGTGTGTGTGGGCGGGGTCTGTGTGTGTGTGGGCGGGGTCTGTGTGTGTGTGTGTGTGTGTGCGGGCGGGGTCTGTGTGTGTGTGGGCGGGGTCTGTGTGTGTGTGTGTGGGCGGGCGGGTCTGTGTGTGTGTGTGGGCGGGGTCTGTGTGTGTGTGTGCGGGCAGGGTCTGTGTGTGTGTGTGCGGGTGGGGTCTGTGTGTGTGTGGGGGGGGGGGAATCATTTGAAACCCTGCTGAAAAAAAAAAGCTCAAAACAGGTTTTGAACCAACTGCTAGCTAGTAATTTCAAGCTGATCATAGCTAGATTTTACAGCACGGAACATTAAAATAGCAATTATTATATCAATTATTATTTTACAGGCATACTTTATGCAAACAGAGACTGAAAGGACAAGGAAGCCACCCGTGTTCTGCAGAGGTGTACATAACAAACGTATTAGCGTCACATTTAACAGAAGAAAAAAAACGTGTTTAAAAAAGTGTGAAAGCTCAAATTACTAGTTGAGCAAAATGAAACTCGCCATTGCCCTCAATCGTTGTTAACAGCTGGCTGAACTGTTGCTAGGCTACGTTTTTTGTGGCCAACAGGGTTGGCAGCTCTTAAGAGGAAAAGTTCTGGTATATGCCCTCCATTCACCAATGCTGCTGCAAATGAATATGACCATGGACTAAACATCCCCACACTCCACACAGATTTAACTGATCATCTGGATTGATCTGTGGGCCGTGGCTTTGGCAGGCGTGGGCTGATGTCAGGGTGGAGTCTCTGACTCCTCTGCTCAGCCCTGATGTCGGGGTGCAGTCTCTGACTCCTCTCCTCTGCTCAGCCCTGATGTCGGGGTGCAGTCTCTGACTCCTCTCCTCTGCTCAGTCCCTCCCAGGTTTGTGGTGCAGCCGCAGGACCAGGCCGGTATTTACGGCAAAGCCGTGATCCTGAACTGCTCCGCCACCGGCTCCCCGGTCCCTACCATCGTGTGGAAGTACTCCAAAGGTAAAGCCCTGTACTGTCCTCCCACTGGTCCCCTACACTGGGGCTGCAATACCACTGACCAACTCAAACTACTTGAGGATCCATGAGGATCTTTCCATTTCAAATACATTTCAGCACATTTCTATTTCTCTTGTCTTTTTCTCTTTTCTTACAATAGCAGTGAGCACTGTGAGATAATATTGACAATGTTATATAAAAATATGAATGTTGTGAGATTGTGAACTGAGACTGTAGAGGTTGAGTGCGTTATCTGGTCTGAGAGAACGTTTCAGGCTGGCAGGGGGGACGAAGGTACCTTTAGCCCAGCTGCCAGATACAGGGCCCAGAGTTGAAAGGGAAAAACCAAGCCCAGGTCAGAGGTCAGAGCTGTAAGTACTCAGGGATTATTAAAGGGCGTTGGATAGGGCTTCTCTGGAGCTAAAGGGCCTTTGATAGGGCTTCTCTAGAGCTAAAGGGCCTTGGATAGGGCTTCTCTGGAGCTAAAGGGCCTTTGATAGGGCTTCTCTGGAGCTAAAGCGCCTTGGATAGGGCTTCTCTGGAGTTAAAGCGCCTTGGATAGGGCTTCTCTGGAGCTAAAGGGCCTTTGATAGGGCTTCTCTGGAGCTAAAGGGCCTTTGATAGGGCTTCTCTAGAGCTAAAGGGCCTTGGAGAGGGCTTCTTTAGAGCAGCATTACACATCTACCCAGGCCATTAGCTGGGCCATTAGCCGTTAGCTGGGTTGGCTAACCCAGGTGGATTCAGAGAGACAAGCGGTCAGGTGGCCTTAGCATAGTCAGTCCTTCTCTTTGTGTTTACAAAATATATAATCCACATTGCCCAGGTTTGCTCCACTCTACTCCTTTTCTTCTCTCCCTCTCCCTCTCCCTCTCTCTCTCTCCCTCTCCCTCTCCCTCTCCATGTCGGGAGAGTCCACATGCTGCCACCACTTGACCCCACGCTAACCACTAGCACTCGACGGCGTTTTTAATTAAGGGCTGAAAAACCCACAGCGTGTTAAATGTTCCCTCATCTTTTAACAGACAACTTTGCTGCATACTAATTTCCGGGATAATTCATACTCATGCCTAACATACCGTGAGCTCACCTCTGTGTGTAGCCGTTTAATTGAGAGAGACCACTCGAGCTGTGCAGTCCTGCTTTACCCCCCAGAAGGCCCTGCTGGAGACGCTCCTTAAAGGGCCAGTGGCATTCGGGCAGCATTTCTGTAGATGTTGCATTTACATGCTGTTGCCTCTTCCTCTTGGATTGTTTAATGTGGCAAAAATGGCATGGCCAAATTTCAACAGACGTTTCTTAGACAGTCATCATGTGTTTGGTCATGTGATGGATCTTCCTGAAATTGGTCAGACATTTGCTCACCATCTGAAAGTTGTGTCAGTGAAAATGTTTACACTGATATCGTAATCGAGAAAAGAGTAGGCTAAGAAGCTAAAACTCCCGGGTTTGACCTTAAATTCCAGAAGAAAGGAAATGTTTTGTGTTGTTATTAGAGCCTCTGTGTAGATGCTCAATCCTTTTCTGAACACCTGCTAACAACCTGTTAGAAACATTTTACAGTGATTCCTTTCTCAAGCTCATCCTCAAAAATGTACAAGACGGACAACAACTAAATTCTTTAAATCAGAGGTAGAGACCGCCATTTTATATGTGTAGTACTTATAGAGGACTGTAATTTCAGCTCTTTTCAAGGCTTTAGATTTGCAACTTTCAATCTTAGTTCTCTTTTTCAGAACCTTCTCTGTGGATTAATATGCACATTATGTGTTTCGTAATCTCCCTCCCTAAATTATGTTTTCTGCCACAGCTGCTGGGATTTAGATTTAAGTTGTAAAAATGTGTATGTTGACAGGGTGAAATCTTTTCCAAAGCTCTGCGGAGATATGCGTGTCTCCAGCTTGGCCTGGTGTCAATGTCATGACCTGCTAAAGATCTTTCAGTGCTTATGTCCTGGATATTGTTTATCATCTGGCAAGTATGCCAGTGCTGGATTTGATATATGTGCTTTAAATGTAAACCGCTTTTGCTTTTGTTTTCCTTGCTGTTGACAGCGTATAGCAGAAATCAGTGTAATGGAAATGGGAGATATAAATTGATACTCAAAATTATATTAATCAGTAATTTTCCTTATGGCTATATCAAACACGAGCCAATCCCAGGAGCTCGAAGGTTGTCCTGGTGTTTTCAGCGAAACGCACCCATTTGGTCACAAACAGTGATAGGCCAGAAGTGTGCTCCTGTGGAGGGCCGACACACCCAGAGGTGGTTACACAGAACATTCTCACAGTCCTCTCTGTTTCTCCCCCACTGGAGGTTACAGCTCATATCAGCTTTGTTGCAGGACAGTGTCTATCGCCACACTGCTGCCCCTGATTCACTGATCTAGATAGTTTTGGCTTCAGTAGGGGGAACTTTCAGGGCCCTGTTTTTGCAGTCAAGGTGCAAGTGTGAAACGCTGGCTCTAGCACCAGCCCTGGTGTATGAGGCCATGCTCCCAGTGTCCCAGGTCTGCTAGTTTCCAGTCAGTGCCGCAGTTGTAAAAAGGGTGAATTGATGAGAATAAATTAACTGTGGGTGTGGTGGGTGTTTGGGTTCATTGTTGCCACCCCTGTCTTTGCCTTTGTAAACAGTGAGTTAGCACCACAGCTAATTCCATTCAGGCTGAACAGCAAGCACTTCATGAGAAGTTCTATGGAAGGAAATCTGAATTGAATTCAATGATTTGAAATGATTTACTGTGAAATGAATATATTTGATTTTTTTGTCAGTTCAATAGATTTTAATTTATTATCTTATGAAATGTAGGTTTTTTTACATCTCAAAAATGTAGCTTTCCAAAATGTAAATCTGAAAAACACACGCCCAGAAATTCTGGTTTCATTTTTGCCAATGCCTGAAATTCAGTTTTTAAAAGTTCCGTTTTAAAAAATTTAGAAATTGAGTGGGTTACTCTCTTTTTAAAAATTTTCATTACCTCTGCTAGATCACATTTAACAATGAAAGTGGCTGTTTTGTGATACTGATGTGATTAATGGCTATAATCCTGTAATGAAAGCATGAGGGCTTTTATGTTACTTTCATTTTATGATTTTCTGTGAAAAGTTCAAATGAAGCAAGGTTCCATGCAGTAGATTATTGATATTTATTGTTTTAAATGGCCATTCTCAATTATTTTTCATCTTCATTAAATTCTAAGGAACCTTGTAAGCAAAAAAGGAATGAAGCAAATACAGATGATGAACTACAAATCCAAACAAAGCACAAGAGCCACATATACACCGATCTCTCCAAATTGTTCACTTTTCCTCAACACAGGTCAATTTCACCCGAACATCATACCACTCTTTAAAATAAGCAAAACACCACTCAAACGGAGTTTGATTAACCTCAGACATGCGCTGAATGTGCATTCTCCAGGGAAACAGCTCCGGAGACAAAATGTCCGCTCTCTCTCCTGCACTGTGTGTGACTCTAATCTGAGTCTGAACCTGCACCTTGTGAAGCTCCTTATGAAGCTATGTAGCGTGTGCTCTGCCTCACTTCTTATGAAGCTCCTTATGAAGCTATGTAGCGTGTGCTCTGCCTCACTTCTTATGAAGCTCCTTATGAAGCTATGTAGCGTGTGCTCTGCCTCACTCCTTATGAAGCTATGTAGCGTGTGCTCTGCCTCACTTCTTATGAAGCTCCTTATGAAGCTATGTAGCGTGTGCTCTGCCTCACTTCTTATGAAGCTCCTTATGAAGCTATGTAGCGTGTGCTCTGCCTCACTCCTTAGGAAGCTATGTAGCGTGTGCTCTGCCTCACTCCTTATGAAGCTATGTAGCGTGTGCTCTGCCTCACTCCTTATGAAGCTATGTAGCGTGTGCTCTGCCTCACTCCTTATGAAGCCCTTATGAAGCTATGCACCTGCAGCTCTGCGTCACTCCTTATGAAGCTATGCACCTGCAGCTCTGCCTCACTCCTTATGAAGCTATGTAGCGTGTGCTCTGCCTCACTCCTTATGAAGCTATGTAGCGTGTGCTCTGCCTCACTTCTTATGAAGCTATGCAGCGTGTGCTCTGCCTCACTCCTTATGAAGCTATGTAGCGTGTGCTCTGCCTCACTCCTTATGAAGCCCTTATGAAGCTATGTAGCGTGTGCTCTGCCTCACTCCTTATGAAGCTATGCAGCGTGTGCTCTGCCTCACTCCTTATGAAGCTATGTAGTGTGTGCTCTGCCTCACTCCTTATGAAGCTCCTTATGAAGCTATGTAGCGTGTGCTCTGTCATGTCACCACAATCGCGTATGGCTATGTCATGTAGAACACAGCAGCCACAAAGAATGCCCTGACATTCTGCCAGCTCTATTGTGATGTACCACCTGACTGCTTCAAACATCTGAAACACATTTTTAGCATCCCAAACGTTCACTCTGGCCCTGCCAAAATGCATGATTAACAGGAACTTTAAAACGAAGGCTCAATGCATGCATTAAGATGGCCACACAGGCGATTTTAATGGATTAGCCATTAGATGTCCAAACAGCCCCTCACCCAGAGAGCACCCCTCTCAAATGCTGAAGGAATCACAGAGTTGGCCAAGATGAGAATTGTGGGTAAACTCTGGATGTTGTGTAAACAAGGGGGTCACTCTACACTCTGCATGATGGGCTACTTGGATATTAAGCAGTGGAGCACCCTAAGTAGTGGAGCACCCTAAGTAGTGGAGCACCCTATGTAGTGGAGCACCCTAAGTAGTGGAGCACCCTATGTAGTGGAGCACCCTAAGTAGTGGAGCACCCTATGTAGTGGAGCACCCTATGTAGTGGAGCATCCTAAGTAGTGGAGCACCCTATGTAGTGGAGCACCCTAAGTAGTGGAGCACCCTATGTAGTGGAGCACCCTAAGTAGTGGAGCACCCTAAGTAGTGCAGCACCCTAAGTAGTGGAGCACCCTATGATGAACAGAAGCAGGTGCTCCATGTCTCAGTACTGTTTCAGAGGAGAACACCGGTGTGTCTGTTCACCCAAAATGTACAGAGTCCGGTGCAGCGACGGGGTCGAGCACACACACACAGTGATGTGATCCATACCAGGAGGGATCCAGTGATGTGATCCATACCAGGAGGGATCCAGGGTAAAATGTGTTCAAATGATAACGATACAGAGCAGAGCATGGGGTGAGAAGCGCTGGTTGCAGAATGTGTGGTGTGATATCTGCTCAAATGCTAACAACACAGAGCGGAGCATGGGGTGAGAAGCGCTGGTTGTGATATCTGTGATATCTGCTCTTGCTCCCCCCCACAGGTGCCGGAGTGCCCCAGTTCCAGCCCATTGCGCTGAACTCGGGCTTCAGGATCCAGCTGCTGCCCACCGGCTCCCTGCACATCAAACACGTGCTGGAGGAGGACAGCGGCTACTACCTGTGCAAAGTCAGCAACGACGTGGGCGCGGACGTCAGCAAGTCCATGTACCTCACCGTCAAGAGTAAGACCCCTCTCCACACTGTCTGTGTACCTGACTGTCCCTCCCATGGGGACCTACAGTACCTCAAAACTCGAAACCGAAACACTGGGGCCTTTACTTACCACAGTGTGTGGTAGACGGTGGTGGGGGTGTGTTTGTGTGGGTCAGTGTGTGGTAGACGGTGGTGGGGGTGTGTTTGTGTGGGTCAGTGTGTGGTAGACGGTGGTGGGGGTGTGTTTGTGTGGGTCAGTGTGTGGTAGACAGTGAGGGGAGTGTGTTTGGGTGGGTGAGTGTGTGGTAGACGGTGGTGGGGGTGTGTTTGGGTGGGTCAGTGTGTGGTAGACAGTGGTGGGGGTGTGTTTGGGTGGGTCAGTGTGTGGTAGATGGTGATGGGGGTGTGTTTGTGTGGGTCAGTGTGTGGTAGATGGCGGTGGGGTTTGTGTTTGGGTGGGTCAGTGTGTGGTAGATGGCGGTGGGGGTGTGGTTGGGTGGGTCAGTGTGTGGTAGACGGTGGTGGGGGTGTGTTTGTGTGGGTCAGTGTGTGGTAGACGGTGGTGGGGGTGTGTTTGTGTGGGTCAGTGTGTGGTAGACAGTGAGGGGAGTGTGTTTGGGTGGGTCAGTGTGTGGTAGACAGTGGTGGGGGTGTGTTTGTGTGGGTCAGTGTGTGGTAGATGGCGGTGGGGGTGTGTTTGGGTGGGTCAGTGTGTGGTAGATGGCGGTGGGGGTGTGGTTGGGTGGGTCAGTGTGTGAGTGTGTGGTAGACGGTGGTGGGGGTGTGTTTGTGTGGGTCAGTGTGTGGTAGATGGCGGTGGGGGTGTGGTTGGGTGGGTCAGTGTGTGGTAGACGGTGGTGGGTGTGTGTTTGGGTGGGTCAGTGTGTGGTAGACGGTGGTGGGGGTGTGTTTGTGTGGGTCAGTGTGTGGTAGACGGTGAGGGGAGTGTGTTTGGGTGGGTCAGTGTGTGGTAGACGGTGGTGGGGGTGTGTTTGTGTGGGTCAGTGTGTGGTAGATGGCGGTGGGGGTGTGTTTGGGTGGGTCAGTGTGTGGTAGACGGTGGTGGGGGTGTGTTTGGGTGGGTCAGTGTGTGGTAGACAGTGAGGGGAGTGTGTTTGGGTGGATCAGTGTGTGGTAGATGGTGGTGGGGGTGTGTTTGGGTGGGTCAGTGTGTGGTAGACAGTGAGGGGAGTGTGTTTGGGTGGGTGAGTGTGTGGTAGACGGTGGTGGGGGTGTGTTTGGGTGGTTCAGTGTGTGGTAGACAGTGAGGGGAGTGTGTTTGGGTGGGTGAGTGTGTGGTAGACGGTGGTGGGGGTGTTTGGGTGGGTCAGTGTGTGGTAGATGGTGGGGGGAGTGTGTTTGGGTGGGTCAGTGTGTGGCAGACGGTGGTGGGGGTGTGTTTGGGTGGGTCAGTGTGTGGCAGACGGTGGTGGGGGTGTGTTTGGGTGGGTCAGTGTGTGAGTGTGTGGTAGACGGTGGTGGGTGTGTGTTTGGGTGGGTCAGTGTGTGGTAGATGGCGGTGGGGGTGTGGTTGGGTGGGTCAGTGTGTGGTAGACGGTGGTGGGTGTGTGTTTGGGTGGGTCAGTGTGTGGTAGATGGTGGGGGGAGTGTGTTTGGGTGGGTGAGTGTGTGGCAGACGGTGGTGGGGGTGTGTTTGGGCGGGTCAGTGTGTGGTAGATGGTGGGGGGAGTGTGTTTGGGTGGGTCAGTGTGTGGCAGACGGTGGTGGGGGTGTGTTTGGGTGGGTCAGTGTGTGGCAGACGGTGGTGGGGGTGTGTTTGGGTGGGTGAGTGTGTGGTAGACAGTGAGGGGAGTGTGTTTGGGTGGGTGAGTGTGTGGTAGACGGTGGTGGGGGTGTGTTTGGGTGGGTCAGTGTGTGGTAGATGGTGGGGGGAGTGTGTTTGGGTGGGTGAGTGTGTGGCAGACGGTGGTGGGGGTGTGTTTGTGTGGGTCAGTGTGTGGTAGACAGTGAGGGGAGTGTGTTTGGGTGGGTCAGTGTGTGGTAGACGGTGGTGGGGGTGTGTTTGGGTGGGTCAGTGTGTGGTAGACAGTGAGGGGAGTGTGTTTGGGTGGGTCAGTGTGTGGCAGACGGTGGTGGGGGTGTGTTTGGGCGGGTCAGTGTGTGAGTGTGTGGTAGACGGCGGTGGAGGTGTGTTTGGGTGGGTCAGTGTGTGGTAGACAGTGAGGGGAGTGTGTTTGGGTGGGTCAGTGTGTGGTAGATGGTGGGGGGAGTGTGTTTGGGTGGGTCAGTGTGTGGTAGACAGTGAGGGGAGTGTGTTTGGGTGGGTCAGTGTGTGGTAGATGGTGGGGGGAGTGTGTTTGGGTGGGTGAGTGTGTGGTAGACGGTGGTGGGGGTGTGTTTGGGTGGGTCAGTGTGTGGTAGATGGTGGGGGGAGTGTGTTTGGGTGGGTCAGTGTGTGGCAGACGGTGGTGGGGGTGTGTTTGGGTGGGTCAGTGTGTGGTAGATGGTGGGGGGAGTGTGTTTGGGTGGGTGAGTGTGTGGCAGACGGTGGTGGGGGTGTGTTTGGGCGGGTCAGTGTGTGGTAGATGGTGAGGGGAGTGTGTTTGGGCGGGTCAGTGTGTGAGTGTGTGGTAGACGGAGGTGGAGGTGGAGCAGAAGAGCCTCTCTCTCCGCTGTGCTACACGCAGAGCCTCAGGCTCCCAGGCTGGGCTGCCGGTTTCTGCCTGGATGAGTCCCATGAGGGGAGAGGACGTGTGTCGCAAACTGTGTGTTTATCTGCCGAGACGCCAAGCACTTATGTTCCCTCCATTACACCCTGAACTCCTTACTCAAGGCACAGCTGCCATTTAGAAAAGTATCTCTCTCTCTCACTCTCTCACTCTGTCTCTCTCTCGCTCACTCTCTCTCCCTCTCTCTCTCTCTCTCTCTCTCTCTCTCCCAGGGTTAAAGATAGGTCCTCCACAACTGGAGGATAGTAGGAGGGATAGCTGTTTGTTACGGTGGGGGAGGGGTAGCTGTTTGTTACGGTGGGGGGGGGGATAGCTGTTTGTTACAGTGGGGGAGGGATAGCTGTTTGTTACAGTGGGGGGGGGGATAGCTGTTTGTTACGGTGGGGGGGGGGATAGCTGTTTGTTACGGTGGGGGAGGGATAGCTGTTTGTTACGGTGGGGGAGGGATAGCTGTTTATTACGGTGGGGGGGGGGATAGCTGTTTGTTACGGTGGGGGGGGGGATAGCTGTTTGTTACAGTGGGGGGGGGGATAGCTGTTTGTTACAGTGGGGGGGGGGATAGCTGTTTGTTACGGTGGGGGAGGGATAGCTGTTTGTTACGGTGGGGGAGGGATAGCTGTTTGTTACGGTGGGGGGGGGATAGCTGTTTGTTACAGTGGGGGGGGGGATAGCTGTTTGTTACAGTGGGGGGGGGGATAGCTGTTTGTTACGGTGGGGGGGGGGATAGCTGTTTGTTACGGTGGGGGAGGGATAGCTGTTTGTTACGGTGGGGGAGGGATAGCTGTTTATTACGGTGGGGGGGGGGATAGCTGTTTGTTACGGTGGGGGAGGGGTAGCTGTTTGTTACGGTGGGGGGGGGGATAGCTGTTTGTTACGGTGGGGGGGGATAGCTGTTTGTTACGGTGGGGGGGGATAGCTGTTTGTTACGGTGGGGGGGGGGGGTAGCTGTTTGTTACGGTGGGGGAGGGATAGCTGTTTGTTACGGTGGGGGGGGGGGGTAGCTGTTTGTTACGGTGGGGGAGGGATAGCTGTTTGTTACGGTGGGGGGGGGGGTAGCTGTTTGTTACGGTGGGGGAGGGATAGCTGTTTGTTACGGTGGGGGGCCAAGGGAGATTAATTTTGAGATGGAAATAAAAAGGGCACTGTACAGTACAGAAACTCTGCAAGCCGTGACCTGGAGGACCCTATCGGGTTACGCTGAGTGTAGGCCATGGTCCAAACTGCTTCCCAAGTGCTTTAATTTAACAATTTCTTACGTAAATGCGTCATTTAGTTTGTCCAGCAGCATTAATTTGGCTAAACAACTATCGTAGAGAGTGGGTTCAGAGAGCAGGAGACTGCCCAGGCAGAGGGCTTCAATCAGGCAGAGTGGGCCATGTGGTGTTCAATCAGAGCTAATCGTGCTGCAGGACCCGTCTGCAGAAACACCCAGCATGCAACAGGACGGTCTACCGGCTCTCACCAGTAGGGGGCGAGCAATAAGCAAACCGAACAGGAGGATAGATGAAGAACAAACCAAATGGAACTGAACCAAAGACTTTACATGATAAGATGATGATGCCTTTTTCCATATTTTTTTTTGTCCGCACTATGGGTAGTGAGCAGGAATGCTTAGTAGTGCTTTTCAGTGACAATCCGGCCCGTCATGTTACATATTAGCTAACATTAAATTACTCGATAACTATAACTTATAGTCATCAAATGTATTATTAGCTAGAACTATGTAGCTGGTTAAAGTAACAGGTTACCTAATCTATCTTAACATCAGCGCTAGTCTGATTGTTGATTGTTGAGGTTGATTTTCGTTGATTCGTCAAAACCGTTATGGCTTATGTGCAATTTTACTGGGTCCTGATAACCTACACATACATAATGTGGGAGAAAAAGGAATACTTTTTAATTTGTTTTTCTAAAAAATTACCCGTTTAGCGAACCCCATTGACCTCCTTTCATTCGGTGCCCGCTGTCTAATGAAGCACCTGCAGTGTGGCCTCTTGTTCAGGGGCCCATTTTGAGGAATGGGAGGGGGGATTAAGAATTTAGAATTTAATTTTTTTTAAATATGTTTTTTTTGGTTTGTTTGTGTTTTTGAGTGACACAAGTGTTTTATGAGACCGGCATGTGTGATTTTACCATCACAAAAAATAAGCTAGGTTCGTCGTTATGAATTAGTCACAAACATTTCAGTCATCGACGGAAAAAGAAATGTACGCAGGGAGCCCAGTGGTGTCTTGTGTTCTTGTGACCCTGTTTAACATCATCTATCGTCAAATCTTTGATATGGCCTCTTACGTTTGGCAGCGCCCTGATTCGCTCATATCTTATTCTCACATGGAGTTATGGGATTGGAAGGGGGTATCTTACACCCCATGGAGTTATGGAATTGGAAGGGGGTATGTTACACCCTCAGCAGGAGGGAGGAAAATCAAGGGAGCGAGGGAAAATAACTGCTCCCTCTGTTGTTTCGGAAGCGGATCCCTCTTAGAGTGGCCTCCATATTTCATCCTGGCATTTTGGGGATTCCCCCCTTGAAGCAAGGGAAGGCGACGTCAGGAAGAAAGCAAAACCCACTGTGGTGGGATCCAGTCCAAACTGTAGAACATGGTGGCACCCACATACATCACTTCCACGTTTTAAAATGCATGATAGTCAGTAAGTGACATCACGGGCACTTGGGCCAGTCTATGGACTGAAGCTGGACATGGTCAGACAGTACTAATCAAACTGGTGAGTAATGTGTGGTTTGTGCTGACTGAGCCGGTACAGAGCCCCTCCCTCTGCTGCTCTGAGTCACACCTCAGCCCGGGGGGGGGGGGGGGGGTATTCTGGCCCCCTTAGGGGGGGGGGGGGGGGGTTATTTGATGGGCTCAGGTTTTGGGAGCTTATTTTTCTGCTCTGCTCTTATCAGACTGGTGCAGGGAGCTCCCTGTAGAGTGTGTCTCTGTCTGAGCCAAACACAGCTCTCCTCTGGGGTATACACGCACAGACACACACACACACACACACGTGCACACACACACTCACACACACACTGCAACAGACAGATACACACACACGCACGCTCACTCACACGCACACACACACATCTCGTGAACAGCGCATGAGCTCACTGACTGCACTGGCTGATGGCCACACAACACACAGAGGTGCACCATGTGACCACTCGACTCTCATGTTGCCATTTTACATTTTCCACCATTTTCTCCAAGCAATTAAATTCCTTTCATCTTCTGATTTCCCTAAGAACAGGGAGCTTTGGTTCGTAACATGGCTTTCTGGTGCTTATGTTAGCTTATGACAAGGCATTCAATATGGAATAATTTAGCTTCAATGGAAGGGAATCAGTACTTTCAGTGTTGATCGACCATGAAGTCGATCATCTGCTTTATCTATAGCAACACCTGTGATGTCACTGGGGCTTGGTCTTGTGACGGGGGCCAGGTCATGTGATTCGGGGCGAGGCTTCCCTGGGGGAGACCAGCTCAGAGCTGGCTGTGTACTGGTGGGCACAGGTGCACTGCCACGGCCTCCCTAAGCTCCAGCGCTCTGTTTGTGCAAGTCTGCTGCTCTCCTGTTTCTGCAAGTGTGCTGCTCTCCTGTTTGTGCAAGTCTGCTGCTCTCCTGTTTCTGCAAGTGTGCTGCTCTCCTGTTTGTGAAAGCTGCTGCTCTCCTGTTTGTGAAAGCTGCTGCTCTCCTGTTTGTGAAAGCTGCTCTCCTGTTTGTGAAAGCTGCTGCTCTCCTGTTTGTGAGAGCTGCTCTCCTGTTTGTGAAAGCTGCTGCTCTCCTGTTTGTGAAAGCTGCTCTCCTGTTTGTGAAAGCTGCTCTCCTGTTTGTGAGAGCTGCTCTCCTGTTTGTGAAAGCTGCTCTCCTGTTTGTGAAAGCTGCTCTCCTGTTTGTGAAAGCTGCTGCTCTCCTGTTTGTGAAAGCTGCTCTCCTGTTTGTGAAAGCTGCTCTCCTGTTTGTGAGAGCTGCTGCTCTCCTGTTTGTGAGAGCTGCTCTCCTGTTTGTGAAAGCTGCTCTCCTGTTTGTGAAAGCTGCTCTCCTGTTTGTGAAAGCTGCTGCTCTCCTGTTTGTGAAAGCTGCTCTCCTGTTTGTGAAAGCTGCTCTCCTGTTTGTGAAAGCTGCTCTCCTGTTTGTGAAAGCTGCTGCTCTCCTGTTTGTGAAAGCTGCTGCTCTCCTGTTTGTGAGAGCTGCTCTCCTGTTTGTGAAAGC
>NC_083772.1:47125957-47133457 GCF_963514075.1 Conger conger | reverse complement strand
GAGTGTGTGTGTGTGTGTGTGTGACTGTGTGTGTGTGGGTGTCTGTGTGCGTGTTTGTGTGTGTGTGCATGTGTGTGCATGTTTGTGTGTTTGTATGGTGGAGTGTGTGTGTGTATGTTTGTTTGTTTGTATGGTGGAGTGTGTGTGGGTATGTTTGTGTGTTTGTGTGGTGGAGTGTGTGAGTGTGTGCATGTTTGCGTGTTTGTCTGGTGGAGTGTGTGTGTGTGTGTGTTTGTATGGTGGAGTGTGTGTGTATGTGTGTTTGTATGGTGGAGTGTGTGTGTGTGTGTGTGTCAGTTGGAAGGTTCAGCAGGAGTGAAAAGAACGCCAGAATAACATAAAGTGTCTGGTCCGTATGAATTATGAAACCTCTCATCATAAAACCACGGTCTCTTTTGGGGGAATGAGCAGGGGTATCGCTCTTATCCCCCTCCAGGGGAACAAGCTTTTAAAGCCGCCAGACAGCGTTCCCCCCACACCAGCACAGGGAGCGCGCCTGGCAACGACCCCCAAGGCCTTTCTAACACCCTCTCCCCTCCCCACTCCTCCCCTCCCTCTCTCTCTCCTCTCCCCACTCCTCCTCTCCCTCTCTCTCTGTTCCCCACTCCTCCCCTCCCTCTCTCTCCTCTCCCCACTCCTCCCCTCCCTCGCTCTCTGTTCCCCACTCCTCCCCTCCCTCTCTCTCTGTTCCCCACTCCTCCCCTCTCTCCCTCTCTCTGCTTCCCACTCCTCCCCTCTCTCTCTGTTCCCCACTCCTCCCCTCTCTCCCTCTCTCTGTTCCCCACTCCTCCCCTCCCTCTCTCTCTCTCTGTTCCCCACTCCTCCTCTCTCCCTCTCTCTCTGTTCCCCACTCCTCCCCTCTCCCTCTCTCTCTGTTCCCCACTCTCTCTCTCTCTCTCTCTCTCTCTGTTCCCCACTCCTCCCCTCTCCCTCTCTCTCCCTCCCTACAGTCCCTGCCATGATCACGTCGTACCCCAACACCACGCTGGCGACGCAGGGTCAGAGGAAGGAGATGAGCTGCACGGCGCACGGGGAGAAGCCCATCATGGTGCGGTGGGAGAAGGAGGACCGCATCATCAACCCCGAGATGAGCCGCTACATCGTCTCCGTCAAGGAGGTGGCCGATGAGGTCATCTCCACCCTGCAGGTGCAGTACCGGCTAGCCCTAACCGGGTAACGCTAACCCCTAACCCACCCTGGGCCCATCAGGCAGTGGGCACCTGACCTGCACGGGCTTCAACACTGAGGTTGGATGGAATACTATAAGATCTCACATGTACGTTTTGTCTGTCAAAAAACCTCCAGAAAGGTCCAGTATCACCGTTATATTGATAAACCTATTCAAATTGAAAATGATGTCATGTCTTCAGCCAGGAGATTTAGTGAAAGCAGCTGGCTGAGCTTTTGCCTGGAAGCAGGACTTTTAACTTTCTGATCCCTGGACTTTCCACCCATGTTCATCATTTACAGTCTGTTCACTGGACTGCTTAGCGATCACAGTTGTCCTCGTGAAGATGCTGAATTGAGATTTTTTGAATATACACTCTCCAAGCACTTTATTAGGAACATTTTTACTTTATTACTCCTGCTTATTTGTTTGATTATCTAATCGGCCAATTGTGTGGCAGCAGTGCAGTGCATACAACTCTGTAGATACGGGTCAGGAGCTTCAGTTAATGTTCAGAATGAGGAAAGAATGTGATCTAAGTGACTTTGTCCGTGGAATGATTGTTGGTGGCAGACAGGGTGGCTTGAGTATCTTAAAAACTGCCGATCACCTGGGAGTTTCACCCGCACAGTTTGCAGAGAACGGTGCAAAAAAACCTAAAACAAAATGCAGTGAGCAGCAGTTCTGCAGACAGAAATGCATTGTTAATGAGAGACGTCAGAGGAGAATGGCCAGACTGGTCAAAGCTGACAGGAAGGTGAAAGTAGCACAAATAACCACACATTACAACAGTGGTATGCAGAAAAGCATCTCTGAAAACACAACGCATGATAACTAGATAGGCTACGACAGCAGAAGTAAAAAAAGTGAGTGTATTTATAGTAATTTTCAGCTATAGTAAGAGTTCAGCTCTGAACGACATTGTTAAGCTCAATAAACTATTGAAGAATTCCAGTTGACGCTGTCATTGTGAACTGCTTTTGCAGATTCTGCCAACAGTGAGGGAAGACTCTGGATTTTTCTCCTGTCATGCAATCAACTCCTTTGGCGAAGACAGAGGAATCATTCAGCTAACAGTGCAAGGTAATCTATCCCACCGACCAGGGGATCAATCAGGTCACTGTACGATGTATCTATCACACTGACCAGGGGATCAATCAGGTCACTGTACGATGTATCTATCACACTGACCAGGGGATCAATCAGGTCACTGTACGTTGTATCAATCACACCGACCAGGGGATCAATCAGGTCACTGTACGATGTATCTATCACACTGACCAGGGGATCAATCAGGTCACTGTACGATGTATCAATCACACTGACCAGGGGATCAATCAGGTCACTGTACGTTGTATCAATCACACCGACCAGGGGATCAATCAGGTCACTGTACGATGTATCAATCATACCGACCAGGGGATCAATCAGGTCACTGTACGATGTATCTATCATACTGACCAGGGGATCAATCAGGTCACTGTATGATGTATCTATCACACTGACCAGGGGATCAATCAGGTCACTGTACGTTGTATCAATCATACTGACCAGGGGATCAATCAGGTCACTGTACGATGTATCAATCACACTGACCAGGGGATCAATCAGGTCACTGTACAATGTATCAATCACACTGACCAGGGGATCAATCAGGTCACTGTACAATGTATCAATCACACTGACCAGGGGATCAATCAGGTCACTGTACAATGTATCTATCACACTGACCAGGGGATCAATCAGGTCACTGTACGTTGTATCAATCATACCGACCAGGGGATCAATCAGGTCACTGTACGATGTATCTATCACACTGACCAGGGGATCAATCAGGTCACTGTACGATGTATCTATCGTACTGACCAGGGAATCATTCAGGTAATGGTACATGGTAATTTATTGTACCAGCCAGGGGATTGTTCAGTTCATGGTGCAAGTAATCTATCGTACGAACGGAGAATCGTTCAGATAACAGTGCAAGATAATCTACCGTACAAACCAGTGAATCGTTCAGGTAACAATGCAAGGTAATCTGTTGTACTGACCAGGGGATAATTCAGCTAGTGGTGGAAGATAATCTGTTGAACTAATCTTGGGCATTTTGCGGTGTCTCTTTGCAGAACCCCCTGACCCTCCCGAGGTGGAGATCCGGGAGGTACGTGATCGGACAATCGCCCTTCGCTGGACCATGGGCTTCGATGGAAACAGCCCCATCACTGGCTACGACATTGAGTGCAAGAACAAATCCGGTAGGCCTGAGCTCTGTTGCACATCTCATTGTACGATGCCACAGCATGAAACATCTCTGCAGTATGTAGGCAACCCTCCATTGTCTCACACTCGCTGTAATATAACTGCCATTCCAAAGGAAATGACATTTGGCTTAATGACGGAGCCTTCTCTTGTCATTTTGCCTGCCCTATCATGAGAAGAGGGCATCTGCAAGCATGTTAAATGTCAGCACCACGTAATATTTGGTGATACTAAATGAACAAGTTAATTTGGCATTATTGACAACCCACACTGTAGGGATAGCATGTGAAATGTCCATCCATATAATATATAATTTAAAATGGGGAGGGGAGATCTTGTAATCTGATTAATAGCTTGTTAATAGCTGTGGTAAAATATAAAACCAGTATGATGTCTATTGCTTCCTCACAGTTCTATTTACCTCTCTGTGGCCTAGCAGTCATTCAAGTGAAAATAAGAAAGTGTTAATTTGAGTGTTACCTGTAGCCATTGGGCGACATTGCACATCTGGCACCTTACCACGATGTTGCCCAGGACCTGCAAGAGAGCAGGGACACAGAGCTACACTGCCCACTTCTTCCGCAACACCTTGCGGCCTAGGTTGCGACATAGATTATGTCTGTAAGGGGGCAGTTAGCTAGTTTGGCCGAACAAACTTGAGATTTTATTGCCTAGCAGCCGCATGGAACTACGTACAGGCAGCCGGGAACTTTCTAAATTATTTTTTGTTGCACGTCGGCTCATATAATTCCCTTCATCTATGATAAAATCAGGATATAGCACTGCCTGTCATGAGTTATTGCCTAAAAACCATCCATATCATAGGTGAGAGTAGCATGATGTGACAAAGACAATGTTATGTGCAGTCAGTCTCAACAGGTATTTTAACCTTGTATTTAGACTTAAAATCTTATTTATGTTACTTTTTAGCGAAAAAAGAGAAATATTGTTGAGGTGGTGAGACAGTTTTATTCATTTCAATATTTGCCAATGGGGTAAGAAAATAAAGTAGTAACTTTAAAATGAGCTATTATGTCCTACTTCAGAGAAAAATAAAATGCGAGACCAAAACCTTTTTTGCAGGGAGGATATATAAATAGATAGATAAATAAATAAGGAATTAGATATTGACATAGCACACTATGTCATTTGGCATAAATGACGGGAAGCCTGTAGCCTAGTGGCTAAGGTACATGACTGGGACCCTGAAGGATGGTTGTTCAATCCTCGGTGTTGCCACAATAAGATCCATGCAGTTGCTGGGCCCACATTGCTCCAGGGGGGATTGTCTCCTGCTTAGTCTAATGAACAGCAACTCTCTTTGGATAAAGGCGTCAGCTACATAAATATAATGTTATGAAATGTCATAACTGCTTATGAATGTTGACAGCATGCATATCCTTATTATACAGGCTAAGCTCTGCAGCACACTGGCTCTGGAGCGGTATGTACAGTCAGGTCCATAAATATTGGGACATCGACACAATTCTCCTCCTTTTGGCTCTATACACCACCACAATGGATTTGAAATGAAACGAACAAGATATACTTTAACTGCAGACTTTCAGCTTTAATTTGAGGGTATTTACATCCAAATCAGGTGAACGGTGTAGGAATGACAACCGTTTCTATAGGTGCCTCCCACTTTTTAAGGGACCAAAATTAATGGGACAATTGGCTGCTCAGCTGTTCCATGGCCAGGTGTGTGTTATTCCCTCATTATCTCATTTAGAAGGAGCAGATAAAAGGAGCTGTCACTGTCAGTGAAGCAAGACATCATTAGGCTGGAAAATCAAAACAAACCCATCAGAGAGATAGCAAAAACATTAGGTGTGGCCAAATCAACTGTTTGGAACATTCTTAAAAAGAAAGAACGCACCCGTGAGCTCCAAAAGACCCGGAAGACCACAGAAAACAACTGTGGTGGATGACAGGAGAATTCTTTCCCTGGTGAAGAAAAACCCCTTCACAACAGTTGGCCAGATCAAGAACACTCTTCAGGAGGTAGGTGTATGTGTGTCAAAGTCAACAATCCAGAGAAGACTTCACCAGAGTGAATACAGAGGGTTCACCACAAGATGTAAACCATTGGTGAGCCTCAAAAACAGGAAGACCAGATTAGAGTTTTCCAAACAACATCTAAAAAAGCCTTTACAGTTCTGGAACAACATCCTATGGACAGATGAGACAAAGATCAACTTGTACCAGAATGATGGGAAGAGAAGAGTATGGAGAAGGAAAGGAACTGCTCATGATCCAAAACATGCCACCTCATCAGTGAAGCATGGTGGTGGTAGTGTCATGGCGTGGGCATGTATGGCTGCCAATGGAACTGGTTCCCTTGTATTTATTGATGATGTGACTGCTGACAAAAGCAACAGTGTTTCGGGCAATATTATGTGCTCATATTCAGCCCAATGCTTCAGAACTCATTGGACGGCGCTTCACAGTGCAGATGGACAGTGACCCGAAGCATACTGCGAAAGCAACCAAAGAGTTTTTTAAGGTAAAGAAGTGGAATGTTATGCAATGGCCAAGTCAATCACCTGACCTGAATCCGATTGAACATGCATTTCACTTGCTGAAGACAAAGCTGAAGGGAAAATGCCCCAAGAATCCAGACTTCAGGGTGTAATTGACTGCAAAGGATTTGCAACCAAGCATTAAAAAGTGAAAGTTAGTTTGTCCCATTACTTTTGGTCCCTTAAAAAGTCGGAGGCACATATACAAACTGTTATAATTCCTACACCCTCAAATTAAAGCTGAAAGTCTGCAGTTAAAGCATATCTTGTTCGTTTCATTTCAAATCCATTGTGGTGGTGTATAGAGCCAAAAAGAGGAGAATTGTGTCGATGTCCCAATATTTATGGACCTGACTGTATGTTAGCGTTTGACCGGTCCGCCCTGCACATTCTCAATCCCACAGCCTCCTGGGGATCAGCACAAACAACCAAAGATGTCTCCCCCCAGCTGAACCAGGCCACCATCATCGACCTCCACCCATCCTCCACGTACAACATCCGCATGTTTGCCAAGAACCACATCGGCAAGAGCGATGCCAGCAACGAGCTCACCATCACCACCGACGAAGCAGGTAGGCCTCCCTCACCCGCACCTCACCCTCACCCGCACCCTCACCCACCCTCACCTACCCTCACCCTCACCCTCACCCTCACCCACCCTCACCTACCCTCACCCACCCTCACCCTCACCCACCCTCACCCTCACCCACCCTCACCCTCACCCCCACCTCACCCTCACCCACCCTCACCTACCCTCACCTTCACCCTCACCCACCCGCACCTCACCCACACCCTCACCCTCACCCTCACCCACCCCAACCCTCACCCACACCCTCACCCACCCCCACCCTCACCCTCACCCTCACCCTCACCCACACCCTCACCCACCCTCACCCTCACCCTCACCTACCCTCACCCTCACCTACCCTCACCCTCACCCTCACCCACCCTCACCTACCCTCACCCACACCCTCACCCTCACCCACCCCCACCCTCACCCACACCCTCACCCTCACCCTCACCCACCCCCACCCTCACCCACCCTCACCCTCACCTACCCTCACCCTCACCCTCACCTACCCTCACCCACCCTCACCCTCACCCTCACCTACCCTCACCCTCACCTACCCTCACCCTCACCCTCACCCACCCTCACCTACCCTCACCCTCACCCACACCCTCACCCTCACCCACCCCCACCCTCACCCACACCCTCACCCTCACCCTCACCCACCCTCACCCTCACCCTCACCTACCCTCACCCTCACCCACACCCTCACCCTCACCCACCCCCACCCACACCCTCACCCTCACCCACCCCCACCCTCACCCACCCCCACCCTCACCCTCACCCTCACCCTCACCTACCCTCCCCCTCACCCTCACCTACCCTCACCCACCCTCACCCTCACCCTCACCTACCCTCACCCTCACCCTCACCCGCACCCTCACCCACCCTCACCTACCCTCACCTTCACCCTCACCCACCTCACCCACCCTCACCCTCACCCTCACCTACCCTCACCCTCACCCTCACCTTCACCCCCACCTCAC
>NC_083772.1:47030957-47120957 GCF_963514075.1 Conger conger | reverse complement strand
TGCGTCTCCCTGATGGCTATAGCCACTGCAAGTACCGACTTTGACTTGCTGTTCATCCACAAGAGTGCAAAACCTTGTTTCTTTGCCAACATCACCATAAGAATTTGTTTCTGATTAGGCTAGGCCTGTTTTACAATTTAGCCTGTTGTTGGTTTTTTGATGCAGATTATATGACAGTTAGCCTACTGTTAAATGCCATTGAGGTTATTGCTTTATTATGACTCAAAATCAACTGAACTGCAATAAAAATAATTTTGTAAAATTGGAGTATTTCAACATCAGAATTATGAAAATGTCAGTCTATAAATCATAATTTGGTATGTTCTAGCCTTACTATCAGGACAGTTTGTGTCATCAGTATTGCATGTGAGAAATATGTACTTTCTCCGATAGTTCTGAAGTGGCAGTCACATAACTGAAAGTTTTAGTTTCACCAGAACTGCAGCCTGAGCTAGGGAACCTTTCAGTGGGAAAGGGCAGATATGCCATGTGACAGGGAGGGTGCACAGGACTGGGCTGTACAGACGCTGTGCTCTCCCACAGGTTTTCCAGACTGGAAGACAATAGAAGGGCTTTTTTGTTTTCAGAAATGAGAAATTTGCAGTAAAACAGAGAAATCTGCAGTAATTTATTCTGGTCTGTTCTCTGTAGATTTTATGTTGCCATGATGGTTTTTAACAGTGGCTGTAAAGTTGAAGATAGGCTGCCATCTTATGGAGATTTTATGTATTGCCTGTTTTCATTGCCCCAACCACAACCAAGCCACTTTAATGTGTTGTCTGTAAGTGTTTTTATTCGACCAAGCTTGGTCATCACTAAAGTAAATACATTTGTAATATTGGCTGGTATTTGGTATGTAATGTGGAGGGTAACTGGGCCAGAGCGGGGCGCTGTGTTTATGTTGCTCGTGTTGTCCCGCAGTGCCCAGCCGCCCCCCGGAGAACGTGCAGGCCTCGGCCACGTCCCCAGAGACCATCTCTCTCTCCTGGTCCTCCCCCGCCAAGGAGGCGCTCAACGGCATCCTGCAGGGCTTCCGCATCATCTACTGGGCCAACCTGCCTGACGGAGGTGAGGGTCCCCTACCCTCCCCATGTCTGAGGGTCCCTAACCCCGTCCATATCTGAGTCTGCCCCTAACCTCTCCCATATCTGAGTCTGCCTCTAACCTCTCCCATATCTGAGTCTGTCCCTAACCCCGCCCATATCTGAGTCTGCCTCTAACCTCTCCCATATCTGAGTCTGCCTCTAACCTCTCCCATATCTGAGTCTGTCTCTAACCTCTCCCATATCTGAGTCTGCCTCTAACCTCTCCCATATCTGAGTCTGTCCCTAACCCCGCCCATATCTGAGTCTGCCTCTAACCTCTCCCATATCTGAGTCTGCCCCTAACCCCGCCCATATCTGAGTCTGCCTCTAACCCACCCCCTCTGAGTGAGCCCCACCCCCTCTGAGTGAGCACCACCCCCTCTGAGTGAGCCCCACCCCTCTGAGTGAGCACCACCCCCTCTGAGTGAGCCCCACCCCCTCTGAGTGAGCACCACCCCCTCTGAGTGAGCCCCACCCCCTCTGAGTGAGCTCCACCCCCTCTGAGTGAGCCCCACCCCCTCTGAGTGAGCCCCACCCCCTCTGAGTGAGCCCCACCCCCTCTGAGTGAGCCCCACCCCCTCTGAGTGAGCTCCACCCCCTCTGAGTGAGCACCACCCCCTCTGAGTGAGCCCCACCCCCTCTGAGTGAGCCCCACCCCCTCTGAGTGAGCTCCACCCCCTCTGAGTGAGCTCCACCCCCTCTGAGTGAGCCCCACCCCTCTGAGTGAGCCCCACCCCCTCTGAGTGAGCCCCACCCCTCTGAGTGAGCCCCACCCCTCTGAGTGAGCCCCACCCCCTCTGAGTGAGCTCCACCCCCTCTGAGTGAGCACCACCCCCTCTGAGTGAGCCCCACCCCCTCTGAGTGAGCCCCACCCCCTCTGAGTGAGCTCCACCCCCTCTGAGTGAGCACCACCCCTCTGAGTGAGCCCCACCCCCTCTGAGTGAGCTCCACCCCCTCTGAGTGAGCACCACCCCTCTGAGTGAGCCATCAGTGCCAATGCATGGCAGCACACGTTCATAACTGCTGAGATGCTCTTTCAGCTCGTCCTGCTCAGTCTGTATGTGTGTCAGACCCAATCTGGTGGGCTGTGCCAGACCAGTAAAGAGACACCAGACCACCTGCCCCACCACCTGCCCCACCACCTGCCCCCACCACTCAGACAATAACATTCACTTCAGCACTGGCTTAAACTGCCAGGTGGATCTGTAGATTCTTGGTCCAACCAAACAGGTTACCCAGGTTTCTTGTTGTTTCTGAGGGAGTGGGAGTTCAGGGTCAGGGTCAGTCTGTTCCACTCATAGCAACACACAGCGTCACTCTCACACACACACACACACACACACACACACACACCGTCACACACTCTCACACGCACACACACACACACACACACACACACACACCGTCACACACTCTCTCACACACACACACACACACACACACACCGTCACACACTCTCTCACACACACACACACACACACACCGTCACACACTCTCACACGCACACACACCGTCACACACTCTCACACACACACACACACACACACACACCGTCACACACTCTCACACAGACACACACACACCGTCACACACTCTCACACACACACACACACACACACACACACTCACACACACACACACACACACCGTCACACACTCTCACACAGACACACACACACACACACTGCTGCCCGTGATTCCTGGCAGCAGGGCTTTGACCCAGAGACCAACGCTTTCTATCGCCCTGGCAGCCAGGAAACGCAGCCGACGCGGGGGTGTCAGGGATATGAGGCCCACATTGCTTTTTATCCTGCTGTGAGTTCTGTCTGGCAGTGAACCCTGCTGTCACTCCCATGTCCATACCACCAGGGGGAGCCGTAGCGCCTTATGATGGGCTAACATGGACACTGACGCTGTTGTGGACTGTTGGTCATTAGCCTGACCTGCGCCCACTTGTGTATTGCAGATCTCTCGGTATGCCATACGCTAACCTGTTTGGACAGAAGACAAATTAATGCTACAAGTCCTGTAATACACTAATAAATAACTGAGCAGATCAATGCCCTCAGATTCACCCAAAGGGATAAAATTGCCAGTGATCATTTATTATTTATACTCTGAATTAATTGTATTACCCTATAGACTGAATTAAGGATATGTAGTGTCAGATGATACTCCAGGTTGGATTACAACACTATGACCACTGTCTAAATTAATGATCTGGAGAATATTCCTTGCCTTTTAAGAAATATATAATATAATAATGACATTTTCATGCTCATAATTATGGGAGATAATCGGCACTGCGACCACCACAAGTAAGATGGACTGGGTGGAATTAGCTTTAGATAGGATACCTGACCATGACAAAGGCGATGCTAATATGAAGGCAAAGATGCTAATATCACCATAAATATGCTGTCAGGAAGCATATGACAGCTGTGTCTGGATGCAGATTGCTCTGTTTTGCCTTTTTAATCGAACGCTCTTGGAAGGCGCTGGGCTTTTTAATTGCTTAATTTTGTTTGTGCTTGAGTAATGCATGCGACACGAGGGTATTTTTAACCACTAAGCAGAAATGACATGGCTGTGTTCCAGGATGTCCCAGGGTGAGGGTAATAATGCAGTAGCTCACAGAGACGGCCTCCTTCTGCACACAGAGTGAGCCACAGCTCTCTCGTATAGAGAGTAACACTCATATACCGTACCTCAGACAGTAAGTCTCAGTTATGCACTGGGAGCTTGCCTCAGTGCAATGTGAAATTTAATGTTAATGTAACATTTCCCCAGATCCGCATCTGAGTGAGAGTAACATGGGGTGCAATAATATGTCACCCCTTCTACCATAATCAGTCGTGAGTCGTGATGGCCAGTTTCACATAAATCGATGTTTATGTAAAATATCAAGAGTAAATGTTCAGAGCAAAAGTATAGTTTTAAAGGGCTTATACATACGACAAGTTATAGCCCCAGAGTTTAGTTAGCCCAGTGTCGGTAGTCTCCCAGTCTCACATAACGCTCACAACATGTAGTTTTTCTCAAAAACATGGTTTGGTAGCACTCAAAATGAAACGGGACACAACTTCCTTCATATGTGGACTAGAGCGATAACTTATCTCTATCATTAGAAAGTTAACATTCTCCTCTTGCAATTACTTTTTAAACTCAAAATAGTCGCATTTTGGGTCAATGCAAATTTTCATAGAGCAGCTCACATGATGTTTTCCGGATTCCGTCTTTGTTGCTGCTCTTTTGTCCCCCAGGCCCATACTGTATCCGTCTGAGACTTACTCTGGACCTATTAATACTGCAGAAAAGACAACAGTCAACTGGGAAGCACTGGTGGTTAGAAACTAGCAGGTCTCTTTACACCAGGGGATGCTGAGGTTCTCTGTGAATGTGTGTGAAAACGGCAAACACACTCCAAACCTGATATACCTGCATCCAGTAGTCATTCTATGTGCTTTGGCATTTCACCCATTTATATATTATTGCTAAAAAGTATGTAGCATTGAAGTGGCAATTCTTCTTTTTTTCATGGTAAAAATGTTCATATTTGATATGTTTTCACACTAGCATATTTGTAGCTATATACATTCAATGTAATTGCGTCTGTATCTGATATTATCCATTAGTGCCATCAGGTATGACATTCCCACCAAGTATTCAAATGTGATGACGCACACACTGGAACTTTTATGTCAAATTTGGAAGAGAAATGCCTATTATAGGTATTTTATGCAGCGTATTTGTTGTCTTTGGTTACATTACGTAGATTAACTGTAAAATGTATTTCATGTAATCACTTTAATATCTTTCTCAACATTAACATGTCGGATGACTCGGCTGTCCATCTCTAGTCAGCCTTCTTTCTCCAAAATATGGTACCACCCAAACTAACCACAGTACTTTTATGGGAGTGTAGCTTCACTTGGAATGGAACTCTGGGATTTGGAGTATGAAAATGACCAACAGTCACCACAAATGTTGTGGAATCTACAAAAACTGGAAAATGAAGGATTAATTTATTCTTTGGGAGTGTGTGGCATACTGAGATTATTATCTGTGTGGCGTACTGAGATTACTATCTGTGTGGCATACTGAGATTACTATCTGTGGGCTGTACTGAGATTACTATCTGTGTGGCGTAATGAGATTACTATCTGTGTGGCGTACTGAGATTAATATGTGTGGGCTGTACTGAGATTACTATCTGTGTGGCATACTGAGATTACTATCTGTGGGCTGTACTGAGATTACTATCTGTGTGGCGTAATGAGATTACTATCTGTGTGGCGTACTGAGATTAATATGTGTGGGCTGTACTGAGATTACTATCTGTGGGGCGTACTGAGATTACTATCTGTGGCGTACTGGGATTACTATCTGTGGGGCGTACTGAGATTACTATCTGTGTGGCGTACTGAGATTAATATGTGTGGGCTGTACTGAGATTACTATCTGTGTGGTGTACTGAGATTAAAATGTGTGTGCTGTACTGAGATTAATATCTGTGTGGCGTAGTGAGATTAATATCTGTGGGGTGTACTGAGATTACTACCTGTGTGCCTGTGTGCTAACCTGCCCATCCTTCCCGCTGTCCCCTTTTCTGTAGAGCTGGGCGAGATCAAGAACGTCACAACATCGCAGGATTCCCTGGAGCTGGACAGTCTGGAGAAGTACACTAACTACAGCATCCAGGTGCTGGCCTTCACCCGGGCGGGGGACGGGGTGCGCAGCGAGCAGATCTTCACCCGCACCAAGGAGGACGGTGAGGGCCTGAGCACGGCAGGGCCGTCGCGCTGAAATTCACCGTCTACACCTGCAGTTACACTGTGGGCACTGGGTGCAGATATTGTAGGTTAGCCAGGCGATATCAGCATTACAATATGGATATGAATGCATGAGGTTGACAAAAATAAATGATTTGCATCATCAGGTTTTTTTAGGTTCTTCTTTTATCGTACACTTACACTGACGAGGAACTCTGATGCTTTTCTTGGGAGTAATCAGGTGAGGGAAGATAGCTTTCTGATGCTTTTCCCCTATGTGGGTTGGCTGGGAAAGGATGTTGCAGTGTGACCGATTGACACTTCTGCAGCACTGAGCGGGAGTAGACAGACAGGCGATGTGGTGTGATCATGTGATCCTTCCTCTCTCCCTCCATCCAGTCCCAGGCCCCCCTGCCGGCGTGAAGGCCGCTGCCTCCACCAACTCTGTGGTGTTCGTCTCCTGGCTCCCGCCACTCAAGCTCAACGGGATTATCTGGAAATACACCGTCTTCTGCTCCAACCCCTACTCCACGGTAAATACACCGTCTTCTGCTCCAACCCCTACTCCACGGTATATACACCATGCTCTGCTCCATACCTACTCCACGGTATATACACCATGCTCTGCTCCATACCTACTCCACAGTATATACACCATGCTCTGCTCCATACCTAGTCCACAGTATATACACCATGCTCTGCTCCATACCTAGTCCACAGTATATACACCATGCTCTGCTCCATACCTAGTCCACAGTATATACACCATGCTCTGCTCCATACCTACTCCATAGTATATACACCATGCTCTGCTCCATACCTACTCCACAGCACTCGTCCCATGACAGCAGCACTGCTTCCCCACCTCACACCACTCATAAATCTGTGCTCCCACCTTTCTGACCTGACTGCCTTATCTCATCCTGCTCCTGTCCAGCTGGAAGGGAGAGGATGGTTTAGAAAGGTGGATAAGCTGAATATCTCAGTTCAAATCTGACACAGTATTATCATACTTCTGGGTGTGCTGTAATGTATGGGGTTGTAAATGCAATCAGAAGGGTTGAGCGTCCACACTGGGAGAGAAGCAGAACTAGAGGCAGGCCTTTGCTCCAGTTTAGATCTTTTGGTTTGCTCCGGTTTCAGTCGCATCTGTTTTTGCCCTCTGACCCTAGGGGATCAGCGAGTTTGAGGCGGCTCCTGACGTGTACTTCCACCGCGTGCCCAACCTGAGCCGCAACCAGAAGTACAGCTTCTGGGTGGTCGCCGTGACCGCAGCTGGGCGCGGAAACACCAGCGAGATCATCACTGTGGAGCCTCTTGCCAAAGGTTTGAGCTACTGTCCAAAATGGTCGCTCATCTGTCCAAAATGGTCGCCCATCTGTCCAAAATGGCTGCATGTCAGTCCAAAATGGCTGCATGTCAGTCCAAAATGGCTGCATGTCAGTCCAAAATGGCCGCATGTCAGTCCAAAATGGCTGCCTGTCAGTCCAAAATGGCTGCATGTCAGTCCAAAATGGCCATACATTGCTGTTATCCTACATAAATATGTCTTTTGCTGCATTCACGTGGATCATGGTAGATGGTGTTTTATATTGCTTTGTTGTGTTGTGCCACATCCAGTTTAGAAAAAACTTCAAAGGCAAGTACTGTCTGCCATGGATGGAGTTATTTGCAGTCCTAATCACATTTTACTGTTGTGCTCTCGTCCACTACAACGACATCCGATTTGCCATCTGCCGTGATCTATGTGAATGCAGCATTAGTCAACAGCAAACTATGAGACTGGAAATATTAAGGAACGATCACAGCTTTCCATATTACCAGTCCAGTGGCAAAAAAAGCATTAGCATTTTCATTCAAAGTTGAAGTTTCTGGCATTTCTCTACTGAATTGTGAGTGTTGTTGAATTATGGATATGACTGACTCCCATAGAAAGGGCAGTTGAAAAGATCTCACGCTCCGACCCATTCCGTTTCTGCCACGTTTGAGACTGAGAGGGTCTGTCATATCACTCCCCAGCTCCCTCCCGGATCCTCACCTTCAGCGGCACGGTGACCACGCCCTGGATGAAGGACATCGTGCTGCCCTGCAAGGCCGTCGGAGACCCGCCGCCCACCGTCAAGTGGCTGAAGGGCAGGTGAGCACAGGTTCCCTGACCAGACTGGTCCATGGCTGTAGGGCAGGTGAGCACAGGTTCCCTGACCAGACTGGTCCATGGCTGAAGGGCAGGTGAGCACAGGTTCCCTGACCAGACTGGTCCATGGCTGAAGGGCAGGTGAGCACAGGTTCCCTGACCAGACTGGTCCATGGCTGAAGGGCAGGTGAGCACAGGTTCCCTGACCAGACTGGTCCATGGCTGAAGGGCAGGTGAGCACAGGTTCCCTGACCAGACTGGTCCATGGCTGAAGGGCAGGTGAGCACAGGTTCCCTGACCAGACTGGTCCATGGCTGTAGGGCAGGTGAGCACAGGTTCCCTGACCAGACTGGTCCATGGCTGAAGGGCAGGTGAGCACAGGTTCCCTGACCAGACTGGTCCATGGCTGAAGGGCAGGTGAGCACAGGTTCCCTGACCAGACTGGTCCATGGCTGAAGGGCAGGTGAGCACAGGTTCCCTGACCAGGCTGGTCCATGGCTGAAGGGCAGGTGAGCACAGGTTCCCTGACCAGACTGGTCCATGGCTGTAGGGCAGGTGAGCACAGGTTCCCTGACCAGGCTGGTCCATTTCAAGAGCCATGGCAAAGTGGTGATGCTTTTCTGATTACACTGTGACTGCTTCCGGTGTTTGCATGTTGGCAGAGTGGCAGATACATGCAGGAGAAACAGGCAGAGAGTGGTTCACTGCCACGCTACAACCAAAGTCATGGTTTTCACATTCATGGTTTCCTCTTTAAAAATATGTTCAAACTATTTTTAGTGACTCTTCAAGTAGGTCCAATACATAAAAAAACAAAGACATACAAACAATTTATGGCAAATATTGTTAATGGTACCAAAATGTCCTCAAAATTCCTCAAAAAGGGATTTTCCCAGAACTTTTAAACTCTAATCAGAAGGTATGTGCTTTCCTCTTAGCAACGGGACCCCGGCCCCGGTGTTGATTGACGGACGGCGGAGCATCCATAACAACGGCAGCTTTGTGATCCGCACGGTGAAAGCAGAGGATTCTGGAGACTATAGCTGCGTGGCCAGCAACAGCTGGGGCTCTGATGAAATAGTTCTTAATCTGCAGGTCCAAGGTAAACAGGAGGCCCAAATGCACCCTCTGTCATACACTAGCTTATGGTCACTCAGTCACAGCAAAAGCACATCCATTAGTCTGAAGGATTGCATCAATGAAAGTAGCCTTTAGCCTTTAGGCAATTTGCTAATTAAAGAACTGATTTGTAGTACATGCTTGACAGCTGTCGCCTCGTCAATTTCTTTTCAGTTCCTCCAGACCAGCCACGCCTTACGGTCACCAAGACAACCACCACGTCAATCACTCTGTCTTGGGTTCCGGGGGACAATGGCGGAAGCTCGATCCGAGGTGGGTCTGGTCTGCTCGTTTATCCAATGGGACCAACGTCACTGTTAGCCCCCTCTGCCATCTGCAGCAGATTTGACATTGGGGGAGATCATTAAGAGTCCAATTTCATTACCTACAGCACCCTTCTTCAGAGAGGATTATTGAGAATAGATAGGAGAGATAAAATGAAAAGAAAATAGAGCGAGAGAAGGTTGGAGAAGAAAATTAAAACCTTTCGTCAAAATCAAAACTAGGTGGCTTGGTCATTTATCACAGAAAATAATAAGCATAGGACAAAATGGTGCCCAAGGCCTATTGGATATATCAATAAGGGCATTAAGTGTTTAATATAGACTCCCAATTCTTTTACCCATCCCCAAAGTTAAAAGTCAGCCAAAAAGAACATCATTTCTCAACATTCAGCAGTTTCCGACCTTACATTTTGGCAATAAATTAGCATTAATGTCTGTAATCCAGTTTGAGCTTTTTTAGTCAGTTGTTTTATTTTCGGCCTGTCTCCTCCGAGCTCAGTAAGACTCTGTGATGGGCTACCACATGGGGGCTGACTGAAGCGCTTCAAAGCTGATTTGAGGTTCACAGTGAAATGCAGAGTAATTTTTCTAAATGTGCCCAAGCAGAAGAATTAAGTGACAGACCTTTCTGAGCTGATCTATTAAGGGTGGGCATCCAGCCGTGCACTTTTCCAGGATTTTTAGGCTCCAGTTCCTGGTTTAGGTGCTTGTTATAAATGTGAAAGAATGATAATGACCGCAGCAGTGGTCTTATTTCTTGTTTGTTTATAAACCAGGAGATTGGATAAAGGTTACATTTATGATTGATAACTGTAATATTCCAAGGAGGCCACCCACTTTTAATGTTCTGTACTTCCGTTGGTAAAATACCAATGGGACAAAACAGAAGAAAAGTTTCCATCCTAAAGGATCTTCATCAAGTCTGATGTTCCAAAAACAAACACCCAGCTCTGCTGTTCAGCCACTTGTCTGGGTCTCATATTTATGATTTAATCTCCAGTTTGAATCATCAAATGCACTTTGGATCCTTTGATAGATGATAGAGGTCTTGTACTGAAAAACAAGCAGTGTTACTGCCCAGAACTACACTGCTTTCACAAGGCTTATGAGCAGAGTGGTGCTCGTCTGGCAAAGCGAGTGATACTCCATCTGTTAACCTACGGATTAGAATGTAAGTATACATTTAAAATGACACACTGACTTCCTTCTTTTTAGACTCCCACTGTGACAGAGGCTGCATCCAAAATCTCTTACTAGTTTACTATTTAGTGTGTAAAAATAGTATTAGCATGACCAAAGCCATAGCTGCATAGTGTGTTAAAACAGCCTGAATATCACACTGCATTCGGTGAAATACGAACACGGGACACTACGCTGGCACAAGTACGCTACAGTCCATTGTGCTAGGTCACTTGCATTTCCTAAGCATTAACTATGCTTAGCGGAATGTAGTTAAAATCAAGAAGATATATTTACATTTTAAATCATCAACATCAGTTACCATCTTCAGCGTGCACTGTGCTTAAATTGGCGACATTCTATGACGAAGTAGTAATGTCTGAAAATCCGTCTTACTTTTTGCTTGTATACTAATACCTTATGAACGCCCAATGATAGCATACATACTGTGCATAATGTGTAGAATGTTTTGTGCGATTTTGGATGCAACCGGAGACTTCCTTCCTAGGGGGGTGACTTGGCTCAGGCAGTAAGAGCAGTTGTCTGGCAGTCGGAGGGTTGCCGGTTCGATCCCCCGCCCGGGCTGTGTCGAAGTGTCAAACTCCCATTTGCTCCTGACAAGCTGGTCGGTGCCTTGCATGGCAGCCAATCACCGTTGGTGTGTGAGTGTGTGTATGAATGGGTGAATGAGAAGCATCAATTGTACAGCGCTTTGGATAAAGGAGCTACATAAATGCGAACCATTTACCATTTACCATATACCTTCCTGTAACACAAAGACTTCTTTCCTGTCCACAGGATACATCCTGCAGTACTCTGAGGACAACAGCGAGCAATGGGGAAACTTTCCCATCAGCCCCAGTGAGCGGTCCTACCGCCTGGAGAACCTCAAATGTGGCACCTGGTACAAGTTCACTCTCACAGCCCAGAACGGCGTGGGTCCGGGGCGCATCAGCGAGATAATCGAGGCCAAGACACATGGAAAAGGTACGCTCCATTACCGTCCTCACACAGGGTCCATGTGCCTACACCCAGCCAGGGCAAGAGCTAGCCTGGTGTCAACCCCTCTGTCAGAGGTCAAAGGTCAGTTTGCACAGGGAAATTTTGGAGAGATGTCAGTTTCATTGTGGTGCTTCTTTGAGCTTCTTTGAGTCTGGTTTTCTGTTTTGCACAGATTGCATTCCACACAACCTTACTCATAGGATGTTATTTATTTTTCTTATTGTTTTGCCCATGGTCTCTGAGTACATTTAGGGCAAATATCTGTACAGAAGTCTAAAATCCATCACTGGGCCTACAAAAAACACACAAACACAAGGGCACAACAAGGACTGTAATATGTATATTGATTTGCTCATGGCCATTTACAGTCTACCATCTCACATGCTCATCCTATCCTCGCTATCCTATCTTCACATCAAACGCACTATAGACTCCTTGATTCTTCTTACACTTCCAGGTGGAATTGTGCTTCGAAACCAGAATGAACTTCTAAACGCTACAGTTACTATCGTTAATGCTGACCTCACTTGTGTCAAGAAAGGGGTAAAATAAAATAGAAAAACTAAATAAAAGGGAGAAGTCTACTGCTACCTTACTCTGACTAACTACAACAGAAAAGTGGAAAAGGAAATAAAACTATTTCGCTAAAAAAAGATATTTTTTGTTTAACAAAATTAAACAAAAGACCAAAAACGCAATTGTCACAACATTTGGGTTAGATAAGAGGGATAGCGATATCGGAAAGGGGGGGGAATCAGGAGGGAGGACTAAGGTACAGTTTGAAAAGGTGTGTTTTTAGTCTGCGTCGAAATAGGGGGGGGGATTCTGCTGTCCTGACAGTGGTAGGAACCAGAACGGAAAACAGGCGTGAACGTGCAGCTCGACCGCCAGGTGCTCGTAGTGAGGGAACCATAAGGCGACCAGAGCTGGCAGACCAGAGTGGTCTAGCTGGGGAGTAGGGAGTGATTAAGGATTGTATGTAGGGTGGGGCAGTCCCTTTAGCGGCCTGAAATGCCCACACTAGGGCCTTGAAGCGGATGTGTGCGGCAATAGGAAGCCAATGGAGGCCAATGAGGAGTGGGGTGACATGAGCCGACCTGGGCTGACTGGTGATCAGGCAGGCTGCAGCATTCTGGACCAGCTGGAGGGGCTTGATGGCACAAGCTGGGAGACCGGCTAGGAGGGAGTTGCAGTAATCCAGGCGGGAAATGACGAGCACCTGGACTAGGAGCTGGGTGGCTTTCTCCATCAGGAGATGACGGATGAGGCGTATATTGTAGAGGAAGAACCTGCAGGTTCTGGCAGTGGAGGATACTTGTGGAGCCAGGGTGAGGCTGTTATCAAGAGTCACCCCAAGATTCTTTGCCGTATGGGAGAAGGAAACTACTACGTCCTCAACAGTGAGTGAGAGGTCAATTGTCGGAGAGGACTTAGCAGGGATGTAAAGAAGCTCAGTCTTGGCAAGGTTAAGCTTCAGATGGTGGGAAGTCATCCATGCAGAGATATCAGCCAAGCAGGCAGAGATCTGTGTGGTGACCTGGGTATTGGGGGGGAAGGAAAGAAAGAGTCATCGGCGTAAGAATGGTAAGAAAAGCCGTGGGAAGAGATAATAGAATCAAGAGACATAGTGTATAGAGAGAAGAGGAGAGGACCAATAACTGAGCCCTGCAGGACTGAGGGTCAGAGACTGACCCTCCAAGTCACCTGGTAGGAGCGACCAGAGAGGTAGGAGGAAAACAATGCGAGTGCAGATCCTGTGACACCCATCCCAGTCAGCGATGAGAGCAGAATCTCATGGTTGACTGTATCGAAGGTGGCCGACAGGTCGAGGAAGATGAGGACTGAGGAGAGGGATTTGGCTTTAGCAGAGTGGAGTGCCTCAGTGACCGCGAGTAGGGCGGTCTCAGTGGAGTGGCCACTCTTGAAGCCGGACTGGTTAAGATCGTGGAGATTGTTCTGGAGAAGATAAGTGGACAGTTGGGAGCAGACCGCCCGTTCCAGAGTTTCAGCAAGAAAGGGAAGAAGAGAGACAGGCTGGTAGTTGTTCAAATTGCACCCGGAACCTATGTGCGCACCCACCATTCACACAAAACACACAACACACAAAACAGCCTCCCGCAACAGAAAAAAAGATTAATTAATTAATTAAAATTAATTTTAGAAAAAGAAAACTGGGGGCACATAACAGTTTCACTAACAAATATTCCCTACCATTTTCAGCTATCTATCTAGCCTTCCTCAGAAGCAAATTGACTGTGGTGGTTTTATTACTGCTATTGTTATTATTGTTGTTGTAGCACTTTATTATCAACCTCAACATATTATCATATTCTACCCCTCTCCTTCCCTCCCGAACCTCTGCAGAACCGCAATTCGCCAAAGAACACGAGCTCTTCGCCAGCATCAACTCCACCCGGGTGAAGCTCAACCTGATTGGCTGGAACAACGGGGGGTGTCCGATAACGTCCTTCACGCTGGAGTATCGGCCTGTGGAGACGGCGGTTTGGACCACCGCCCAGCGCACGTCCCTGACCAAGAGTTACATCCTGTATGACCTGCAGGAGGCCACCTGGTACGACCTGCAGATGAAGGTCTCCAACAGCGCCGGCTCCGCAGAGAAGAGGGCCACCTTCGCCACGCTCAACGCCGACGGCAGTGAGTCGCGCCCGCCCTGCCACCCATACCCACTCACAGCACTGCTACTGAACCAAGGGCACTCCTCCAGTCCTCACATCCGCAACCCTGCCACCCATACCCACTCACAGCAATGCTACTGAACCAAGGGCACTCCTCCAGTCCTCACATACGCAACCCTGCCACCCATACCCACACACAGCACTGCTACTGAACCAAGGGCACTCCTTCAGTCCTCACATCCGCAACCCTGCCACCCATACCCACACACAGCACTGCTACTGAACCAAGGGCACTCCTCCAGTCCTCACATACGCAACCCTGCCACCCATACCCACACACAGCACTGCTACTGAACCAAGGGCACTCCTCCAGTCCTCACATCCGCAACCCTGCCACCCATACCCACACACAGCACTGCTACTGAACCAAGGGCACTCCTTCAGTCCTCACATCCGCAACCCTGCCACCCATACCCACACACAGCACTGCTACTGAACCAAGGGCACTCCTCCAGTCCTCACATCCGCAACCCTGCCACCCATACCCACACACAGCACTGCTACTGAGCCAAGGGCACTCCTCCAGTCCTCACATCCGCAACCCTGCCACCCATACCCACACACAGCACTGCTACTGAACCAAGGGCACTCCTCCAGTCCTCACATCCGCAACCCTGCCACCCATACCCACACACAGCACTGCTACTGAACCAAGGGCACTCCTCCAGTCCTCACATCCGCAACCCTGCCACCCATACCCACACACAGCACTGCTTCTGAGCCAAGGGCACTCCTCCAGTCCTCACATCCGCAACCCTGCCACCCATACCCACTCACAGCACTGCTACTGAACCAAGGGCACTCCTTCAGTCCTCACATCCGCAACCCTGCCACCCATACCCACACACAGCACTGCTACTGAACCAAGGGCACTCCTCCAGTCCTCACATCCGCAACCCTGCCACCCATACCCACACACAGCACTGCTACTGAACCAAGGGCACTCCTCCAGTCCTCACATCCGCAACCCTGCCACCCATACCCACACACAGCACTGCTACTGAACCAAGGGCACTCCTCCAGTCCTCACATCCGCAACCCTGCCACCCATACCCACACACAGCACTGCTACTGAACCAAGGGCACTCCTCCAGTCCTCACATCCGCAACCCTGCCACCCATACCCACACACAGCTAGACAACATTTTATATCCTATGGTCCACTCATCCACAAGCAAGATGCCATTTTATACCCTACAGTCCTCTTATCCACAAGTGAGATGCCATTTCATACCCTACAAGCCACACAGTACTACAGGAGAGTGAGATAAGATTTCTCACCCTACAGATCACACAGTGCTACAGAAGACAGCTAGCAGTGATGGGGCATTGTCTGGGGGGGCTCAGCTTTTCCCCTCATTACTGGCTGCCTGGCCAGAGCCTCCTCCTCTATACCTGTGAAATATTACAAGCCTAAATCAGTCTGTGCTTAGAGCCAGGAGCAGCAGTGCCCTCTTGTCAATCCAATTGGGCTGGTAGTAAAGACAAGCAGGGATATTCTAACACAGGGCGCTGTGCTCAGCACTTTTACCTTCATGACGGGGGGGTTAAACTCCCGCAGTATCAGAAAGAAAAAGGCAAGAGGCTAGCACCCCCCCACCCCCCCCACCCTGCCTGTTAGGAGGAACTCCGGCTGAAATGATGGATGAGGTTGTAAAGTGGCTCACTCCAGGACAGCAGCGTTCCCGGCTCACCTCTCTGAGGTCCTTTGGCAGTTTTCCACCATGGAAATGCCGAGGACTCCGCAATGCAGCTGTTCTCTGGGACAGGCTGGGAACCCCCCTCCCCTCCCCATGCCCCAGAGTATTCCCTCTTACACACACTGGCCCTGTGCGGCATTATACCAGGGGCTAAATCAGAGGCTAATCTCAGGCACCGTGCACATAATCATTCCAGAAATTATTTGAGTATGGAATTGAGTATGTTTTTTTGTTTTTTTTTCAACAATAGATATTTTGAGTATTAAAAATGTATTTCTCCATTTCGGCATTAAGGTATTCTAAGGGCAGGACATAGATGTGGGTGAATACGGCCAGTATACGTGTTACTTCTGGTAAAAAGATGTCCCTATTTCTTCTGAATAGTTTACAACTTTTTTGGTGCTTTTTGTGCCAAATTTAAGGAAATTTAAGGAGTGTGAAGACAGATGAAGTTACAATGCTCTCCAGTAGGTGGTACTGTACTGCTTCTATTATCGGGGTTTCTGTCAGGCTTCTGCTCTTCTGTCCATCTCTACTTTCACTCAGTTACTGAACGTGTGGTTATCAGTCATAATAAGGGTAGTTATGGTTGGTTGAGCTGAGTTTCATATTGTTCACCCCCTGGTAATGAGGTTAGATTTCAATAAGCTGACTCATGGCCAGCCCAAGCTTTCTTTGCGCAGTGGGAGTGTGCAAGGCTGTTTTTACTGTGCTGATCCTGGTTTCAGCCAATGCCAATCAGCTGTGCTGATCCTGGTTTCAGCCAATGCCAACCTGCTGGATTGGGTGGTGTGGGTCAGCTGAGAGGCTGGGTTGGGTGGTTTGGGTCAGCTGAGAGGCTGGATTGGGTGGTTTGGGTCATCTGATGCTGGATTGGGTGGTGTGGGTCAGCTGATGCTGGATTGGGTGGTGTGGGTCAGCTGAGAGGCTGGGTTGGGTGGTTTGGGTCAGCTGAGAGGCTGGATTGGGTGTTTTGGGTCAGCTGATGATGGATTGGGTGGTGTGGGTCAGCTGATGCTGGATTGGGTGGTGTGGGTCAGCTGATGATGGATTGGGTGGTGTGGGTCAGCTGATGATGGATTGGGTGGTGTGGGTCAGCTGATGATGGATTGGGTGGTGTGGGTCAGCTGATGATGGATTGGGTGGTGTGGGTCAGCTGATGATGGATTGGGTGGTGATTGGTTCTGGATCAGTAGTACTGACAGAGGTCCTCTCCGGTTGGCCCCCCAGGCACCATCCCGCCCCTGCTGATGACTGTGGACGAGGGAAAGGTGAGCATGGGGGGCAGCGAGGGCCTGAAGATGATGGTGACCATCTCCTGCATCCTGGTGGGCATGGTCCTGCTCTTCATCCTGCTGCTGCTGCTGAGGAGGAGGAGGAGGGAGCAGAGGCTCAAGAGACTGCGGGGCGAGTGTGCGGCCGTAACACACACACACACACACTCACACACTCACACACACTCACACACAGACTCACACACTCACACACACTCACACACACTCACACACACACTCACACACACACACACACTCACACACACTCACACACACACTCACACTCTCATACACACAAACACTCACACACTCACACACACACTCACACACACACTCACACTCTCATACACACAAACACTCACACACTCACACACTCATACACTCACACACACTCACACACACACTCACACACACACTCACACTCTCACACACACACACACTCACACACACACTCACTCACACACTCACACACACTCTCACACACACACACACTCACACACACACTCACTCACACACTCACACACACTCTCACACACACACACACTCACACACACTCTCACACACACACACACACACACTCACAGACTCACAAACACACTACACTACACACACTCACACACACACACACACACACTCACACACACTCTCACACACACACACACACACACACACACACTCACACACACTCACACACACACACACACACACTCACACACACTCACACACACACACACACACTCACAGACTCACAAACACACTACACACACTCACACACACACACTACACACACTCACACACACACTCACACACTCACTCACACACACTCACACACACACAAACACACTCACACACACACTCACACACACTCACACACACACTCACACACACTCACACACTCACACACACTCACACACACTCACTCACTCACTCACTCACACACTCATGCACTTATACACACTCACACACACACACACACTCACACACACTCTCACACACACACACACACACACTCACACACACACTCACAGACTCACAAACACACTACACACACTCACACACACACACTACACACACACACACTCACACACACACACAAACACACTCACACACACACACACTCACACACACACTCACACACACTCACACACACACTCACTCACACACACTCACTCACTCACTCACTCACTCACACACTCATGCACTTATACACACTCACACACACATACATACACACTCACACACTCTCAAACACACACACTCACACGCTCTCAAGCACACACACACACACTCACTCACACACACACACACTCACACACACAAACATACACACACACTCTCACACACACACACACACACTCACATGCTCTCAAACACACACACACACTCACATGCTCTCAAACACACACACACACTTACACACTCACACACACACACTCACACGCTCTGAAACACACACAAACACACTTATACACACAAACACAAACACACTCACGCACAAACACACTTATAAACACAAAAACAAACACACTCACGCACACACACACTCATGCACGCACACACACATACATGCACACATACACAAACACACTCACACACACACACACACTTATACAAACACACACACACGCACACACACATAGACACACACACTCACACACTTATAGACACACACACACACTCACGCACACACACTTATGCACACATGCACACACACATGCACTTTTACACACACACACACACACACACACACACGCACCCACACACATGCACTTATACACACACACACAAACACACACATACACACTCACAAGCACACTCATGCACACACACACACACACTTATTCGCACACGCATACACACACATGCACTTATACACATGCACTTACACGCACTCACACACACACACACTTATACACACACGCACTTACACGCACACACACTTTTACACACTCACAGGCACACTCAGGAGCCTTTCTGTTTTTTTCTCCTTTTTGTAATTAAAATGTTAATTAGAAACTAACTGAACAATCCAATTTGAGCTTTATTGTTTATTTCTAATAATTTCCATAATTGAAATGAGGCCGTTGCAGGCTTTCATGGCAGCGTCAGTTAATTTCCAGATGTTTTGCTCCAGATTGGTACGGTCCACAGCTCAGATCATGGAGTTGTAATACTGCTGACACAAGCCTCACATTAAGACTATCATTGAAGATCAGTAATTGAGCAACTTCCCAGAATTCCTCTGACTTCCTGTCCTTCAGCTTTTAACTAACTTCCATCTGATTTTTTATTTAACAGATGCAAAAAGCTTGGCAGAAATGCTAATGAGGTGAGTGAAGAGAAATGGAAAGTAGTTGAATGACACTACACCCACTACAATACTGCTGCCTTTTAAAACAGTAGTAATATTTAACTAGTAGTAAATATTTAGTAAATATTTAATGTTTATTTAACTCTCAATTATGTAGTCCCATGTCAATGAAATGTGCCAAATATGGAAATATAAAATCATACTCATTGTACTGAGGACCCCCTGGGGCCCATCAGATTATTATTGTGTTTATTCTTATTATAGTGAGTTTATTATAGTGAGTTTAAAGGCCTGTTAATGTGTGTGTGTGTGTGTGGCAGTAAGAACACGCGCACGCCAGACACGATGAACAAGCAGCAGACTCTCAGAATGCACATCGACATCCCCCGAGCCCAGCTGCTCATCGAGGAGAGAGACACCATGGAGACCATCGGTATGCCTCTCCACCCCACCCAGGCCAACCCCACCCAACCCAGGCCAACCTGACCCCACCCAACCTAACCCTCTCCACACCCACCCAACCCAACCTCACCCAACCCAACCCTCTCCACACCCACCCAAGCCAACCCCACCCGACCCCACCCAACCTAACCCTCTCCACACCCACCCAAGCCAACCACACCCGACCCCACCCAACCTAACCCTCTCCACACCCACCCAAGCCAACCCCACCCGACCCCACCCAACCTAACCCTCTCCACGCCAACCCCACCCGACCCCACCCAACCTAACCCTCTCCACACCCACCCAATTCAACCCAACCCCACCCAACTCCACCCACCCAATCCAACCCAACCCCACCCACCCAACCCAACAAACTCAACCCAACCTAACCCTCTCCACACCCACCAACCCAATCCAACCCAACCCGACCTCACACACTCAACCCAACCTAACCCTCTCCACACCCACCCAACCCAACCCAACCCCACCCACCCAATCGATTCCAACCCCACCCACCCAATCCAACCCAACCCTCTCCACACCCACCCAACCCAACTCCACCCACCCAATCCAACCCCACCCACCCACCCAACCTAACCCAACCCGACCCCACACACCCAACCTAACCCTCTCCACACCCACCCAACCCAACCCAACCCCACCCACCCAATCGATTCCAACCCCACCCACCCAATCCAACCCAACCCTCTCCACACCCACCCAACCCAACTCCACCCACCCAATCCAACCCAACCCCACCCACCCAACCTAACCCAACCCGACCCCACACACTCAACCCAACCCTACCCTCTTCACACCCACCCAACCCTACCTAACCTGACCCCACCCACCCAATCCAACCCAACCCCACCCACCCAACCTAACCCAACCCGACCCCACACACTCAACCCAACCCTACCCTCTCCACACCCACCCAACCCAACCCCCGCTCTTATCACTCTAGTCACCCAGGCCCTCTTATATTTGTATTGCTGCGCATAAAAATCTCTCTCTCTTTTCTCTCTCTGTCTCTCTAGATGACAGGTCTACTGTTCTGCTCACTGATGCTGATTTCGGAGAGACGTCCAAGCAGAAGTCGTCCACGGTCACACATACGGTTCACTACCAGTCCCTCTCCCAGGCAACCGGCCCCCTGGTGGACGTGTCTGACGCCCGACCTGGAACCAGTAAGTCCTGACCCCATCATAACCTCTCACCATAGAGTCACATCCAGGAACTCTTAACCTGTCATAACTTCTCACAGCCCAGAGCCATGACTTGCTATTCCCGGACACTTCCTCTGGATGTAACTCAGTCACAGCAGTGCTACTAGATACTAGATATTATCTAGCATTTAGGTAAACTAAGCATTAGGTACACTTTATTGGTAGGAAAATGCAAACAGGCGAAACTGTTCAGTTATTTTCATTTCTCCAAACCGAACGTGACTCCTCTTCCACGACGTGGCTGGATTTCCACCATCTTAGTCCCGTGAGATTTGCTGGCGTTCATGGGGTCATTCTGTGCTGTGGTTCCCAGCCCTGTTCCTGGAGATTTACTCTGCAGTAGCTTTTCAGTTTAATCCCCAAGTGGACATAAACAATCTTTCTTCTAGATGCTTACTTCACACTTTTGTTCAGCTGAACCTCCTTGTTTGCATGTTTCTGAGGGTGGTTTGGAGGATGGTTTTACCAGTGTCGCACTGAAGGTGAGTTTACCTTCCTCTTCTGGCTTGGAAGGTTGCCTTCGTTTTAGGCTGCTGTTTGAAGGCCACTGCAGGGCGTTGGGCCCTTGGAGGTGTGAGACAGAGTAGCTTACATAACCCTCGCAGGCTCTCCTGGAGCAGGGTCAGCGGTTCACCTGAGCCAACGCGCTAATGAGCCGTGCTATTCTGCTGCAGCCGGGCACAGCTCATTACGTATTTAGCGGCTCTAGCATTACCTGGGCGCCATTGTGCAGGCAGCACGATCGCTTCCAAACACAGTGACCCAGACTGTGAAACTCAGCGACTCGGTAAAGCGATACTCCGCCTGCCAAACGATGGAATTACCTGAACGGCCCAGAACTGCTGCGCCGCAGTTATTCAGTCAGAGTCAGGGTGGGCCAGGCGAGGACACGCTTCCCCACAGGGGAGCATGGCACAGTTCTGAAAGGAAAACCAGATAGATTAAACATTATTTAAGGTTTATATATGTTTTTTATAGATTTCTTAACCTCCTTTTAATTGTATAGAGGTATAATTTGAATATTTTATTTAAAAGCTTTTACTACATTTAACATGTTTGCAGTCTTTTTGCGGTTTGAAACTCAGAGGTAGTTCGAGAAAAATATTTTCCTCATATTTTTTGCACAATGGTACTGCAGGAGTACTAAGGAAATTAACATTTCTGTGCCCTTTTCTGGGCACCATCAAATAAAAAGCTCTGCAAATGTACAGAGAATACTAACAGAAAGCCAAATATATTTTTAATAGCAGGTAAAATTGGTTTACACTGGATTTCATCTCCTGAGACCCTGCATCCACTAAACAATTTGGCCTCCCGGAGCTCTATACAGTATTTCTCTTAACATAAGGGACATTCCAATACGGTTAAATGAAATATGTATTTTGAAAATAGTTTAACTGTTTTTGCCATCCAAGACACTTGTATCATGTCAAAAATGTAGTAATACTTAAACTTTTTTCTCAGGAGTTTAAACTATCTTCTGTTTCCTGGAAGGCTTTACCTGTGATGACTGATGATGGTTATCTGTGGATGCCATGGCGATGTGGGGGGTATTTATTCTGCCCCGCTGCCCTTCCTCAGACCCCACTGCCCGCCGCACGGCGAAGGCCGGCCCCACTGCCCGAAACCGCTATGCCAGCCAGTGGACCCTGAACCGGCCCCACCCGCCTGTCTCCTCCCACACGCTCACCACTGACTGGAGGCTGCCCACGCCACGAGCCACCGGCTCCGTCGACAAGGAGAGCGACAGCTACAGCGTCAGCCCCTCTCAGGACACAGGTAGGGTCCCCACCCTGCGGCCATCTTATGCAGGGGCTCTGCGCTGGCAGCCATCTTACTCAGGGGCTCTGTTCTGGTGGCCATTTTAGGCAGGGGCTCTGCTCTGGCAGCCATCTTATGCAGGGGCTCTGCTCTGGCAGCCATCTTACCCTGGGCCTCAATCCTCACACCAGGGGGTGTGTTTGTATGTGTGTGTGTGTGTGTTGAAATGCAGTGTAACTAACTTCCAACTGGCTGAGACCTTTCCATAGAAGTCGGTCATTACTTATTCCTGTTTTTGTGTGTGTGTGTGTGTGTGTGTGTGTGTGTGTGTGTGTGTCTCTGCAGACCGCGCACGGAGCAGCATGGTGTCGACAGAGAGCGCCTCCTCCACCTATGAGGAGCTGGCGCGGGCCTACGAGCACGCCAAGATGGAGGAGCAGCTTCGCCACGCCAAGTTCACCATCACAGAGTGCTTCATCTCGGACACGTCCTCGGAGCAGATGACCGCCGGCACCAACGAGTACACGGACAGCCTGACCTCCAGCACGCCGTCCGAGTCGGGCATCTGCCGCTTCACTGCATCCCCGCCCAAGCCACAGGACGGGGGCCGCGTCATGAACATGGCTGTGCCCAAGGCGCACAGACCCGGTGAGACACGCTCACAACACGCCAGAGACACGCTCACAACACGCCAGAGACACGCTCACAACACGCCAGAGACACGCTCACAACACGCCAGAGACACGCTCACAACACGCCAAAGACACGCTCACAACACGCCTGTGACACGCTCACAACACGCCAGAGACACGCTCACAACACGCCAGAGACATGCTCACAACACGCCAGAGACATGCTCACAACACGCCTGTGACACGCTCACAACACGCCAGAGACACGCTCACAACACGCCAGAGACACACTCACAACACGCCTGTGACACACTCACAACACGCCAGAGACACGCTCACAACACGCCAGAGACACGCTCACAACACGCCAGAGACACACTCACAACACGCTAGTGATATGCGAGGGACACACTTGCGTCAGTGACACATGCGTGGCCGGGGTTAGAACAGGGTCCGTATACACGCTGATAGTTCAGTAAATGTATTTTTGCAGATTGTGTGGGGGAGGGGCGTGTTCCCTAAAATCTAACAACACTTTTAGGTGAGAACCCAGGGATGGGCGGTGTTTCAGAAATGTGTGTTTGAAACGTGTGCAGTATGTGCCTGTGTGTATTTCATAAGTAATACATCCTGCTGGCGTCTTAATTTGTAGGGTTGATGCACTTTAGGGAAATGCGAGCCCCTGATCGCATCCCTCCCCGGGTCCCTGTGAGACCCCCAGCACACACGCAGGGGCCCCACACCACCCTGTGACCGCCCGTCTGGCCCCGCAGAGGTGTCAGTGGCAGGAAGGCGAGATGGCGGATCTCAGGTTTCGCGCCTCATTGCTTATTTACGGGTCTGTGCGCGGGACGGGGGCCAGGTACTGACAGCAGTGTGCCCTGGGGAGGGGGTGTTCGGGGGGGTAGGTTAAGGGGCAGCGTGGAGAGGGGTCACGTGGAGGCCAGCACTGTTGCCTGGAGGTGAAATAGCCACCTCAGGGGCACTAAAGAGCTTCTGGGGTCTGGACCCAACCCAAGCGTGGCTTCTCTTTCCCCGATTGGCCCATTCCCCCTGGGTGTAGAGGCGTGCATGCAACGCCACCCCATCAGTCCAAACACACACAGGTTAGGTTCACTGGAGAGTCTAAAGTGCCCCTCGGAGTGCTCCTGCTGTTGCCCTTGACCAAGGCACTGGCCTCAGAACTGGAGTTGTCACATGACTTTACTCAATAAATAAGTGAAGTCATGTGATGGGATAGCGGCAGCAGTGTGGCTCTCCCCCGGTGCACTCCCCATATCCATGGCCTCCTACACACACACACTGGAGGTGCCTGACTCCCCTTTCACCGCGCTCACCTGCCCTGACCTGAGATATGGACCGGGGATCGAGTTTCCTGGGACGAGGCCGGGGGGTGTGATACTCCATTGAGTGAGAACACACCACCGGGCGAAGGACATGCCCCATACCCCCCTGCCTCTGTGACCCTCAGCGATGACCTCTGAACCCTGAACCCCAGCGCTTAGTCTGAGGGTGTGACACTGAACCCTGAACCCTGAACCCCAGCGCTTAGTCTGAGGGTGTGACACTGAACCCTGAACCCTGAACCCCAGCGCTTAGTCTGAGGGTGTGACACTGAACCCTGAACCCCAGCGCTTAGTCTGAGAGTGTGACACTGAACCCTGAACCCCAGCGCTTAGTCTGAGGGTGTGACACTGAACCCTGAACCCTGAACCTCAGCACTTAGTCTGATGGTGTGACATTCAACCCTGAACCCTGAACCCCAGCGCTTAGTCTGAGGGTGTGACACTGAACCCTGAACCCCAGCGCTTAGTCTGAGGGTGTGACACTGAACCCTGAACCCTGAACCCCAGCGCTTAGTCTGAGGGTGTGACACTGAACCCTGAACCCCAGCGCTTAGTCTGAGGGTGTGACACTGAACCCTGAACCCTGAACCCCAGCGCTTAGTCTGAGAGTGTGACACTGAACCCTGAACCCCAGCGCTTAGTCTGAGGGTGTGACACTGAACCCTGAACCCTGAACCTCAGCACTTAGTCTGAGGGTGTGACACTGAACCCTGAACCCGGAACCCCATCTCACAACATGCCAGAGTCTGAGGGTGCTATTTAATTGCTCTGGCAGGTAAAGCCATGCGCACCGCGTAGGAAGGACGGACTGGAGGTCAGCCAATCCCCTTCGGACGCCTGCTCCTCTCCTGCACACTCCTGGGATCAGAATCATGGAAAGGGGAGGGGTTTGCACATGAATGGTCTAGTTTTATGGATTTCCCCCCTCATAACTCAGTGTTCTTGCTGTGAGCAGCTGCTTTCATTATGAAATCTACAGGCTGTATCTGGTGCATGCAAACCATGGTGCCTGCTTACAAATCCAAAATTTTGTCTCAAACGTTTTTTGAGAGTCCTGAGTGAGTGGAAACGCCGGGAAGCATGAGAATGCAAAAATCCGTCCGCACGGACTCACGTCCTCTGCTGCTCTCTCTCTCTCTCAAGAATCTGGAAGGGGATATGGTGATTTGTGAGGCTGCTTTCTTGCAGTCTGAATGGTGCTAGCAAGTTCCAGCCAGCTTCATAACTTTATGGTTGTTGTTGTTAATTCCCGCCTCCAGGTGTCCAGCCTACACATAAAATGTGATTCTCGAGAAGAACGAACTGACCTGACGACATTGGCTTATTAGCAAAAAATATGGGCTTCTGTCTCATATTTTGAGATAGTCCTGGATAAATCCATAGTGATATAGGTTATGAGTCTAGTTGTTTTAGGCCTCTTCTTGACCATGTTACCTGGGAGTTTATGAATGAACACCAGGTGTGTCTGAATGTGAGTCGTCAGTCACACCTGTGTGTTTGCTTGTTGCTATGGTGATTGTGCCGATACAGAACCACTCTGCCCTTGGTCCAGTTTGGACTTTACAGTAAGCCCAGTGATGGAAGGAAGGGAGAGCACTCCTGTGATCTGTTGCATTTATTTCATATATGTATTTTATGACCATAATTTAGAGGAAGTACAGTTTAGCATGTGCATTTCTCAAAAAAACGTATGGAATGCAACTTCAAATTACCACCCAATGTCTTTATTTAGTTACGGTTTGATATAAAGAAAAAAAAACAGTGTACTTTCTTGCATGAGCAATCATTTGAGCAATCATTTAAGCATTCAATAAACCCTTTCCCTGGGTTTATTCTTGTCACTGTGCCATTAAACCAAAAATGGTCTGTGAAGTCCCAGTTAAAAGGGCTGTTTACCCTGTTTCTGTGTATCGAATCAAAAACTGAACAGCAGAACCCAGCCAGATATACCAGGCCTGTTTTCACCCAGAGCTCATACAACCTGACATCATGCATAGCCGCTCTCATCTATCAGCGCTTTGTGTCATTTTGAGTCCTTGTGTTACCAAGGGGTCCTATCCTTCCCCACTGCAATATCCAGCCAGATGGATTCTACAAGAGCCCAGGCACACTGAACTTATGAAGAAAAGCTCCAATCTATATTTAATTCAATTAAAGCTGGGCGCCATTTGTCACGCTGACTGCTTTAATAAAAGCCATGAAAGGCGCTGTAAATTATTAACACTGTATCAGGACTCAATAATTCAGCAGGCCAAGGTCACCAGGCGAACGAGGAGGACCTTTCTGTGCGAGAGGGTGAGAGGAGAGGGAGTCACTCGCAAGGCATTACGGCAATTGAAGACTGTTGTTCTCTTCTGTCCCTTAAAGAGATTCATGTCAAGACATACAGCCTCCGTGATGAGCACACAGCCACATCAGTGGCCTTATCAACTGTGAAATCCGGCGGCCATTTTGATGAATCTCCTCTCCCCAGGCCCAGAGCCTGGGTCTTATATGCGTCTGATAAAGGCCATGGACGCACAGCATCATCTTTACTCCTGACACCTTTACTTCGGCCAAACTAGGACCTCTCTTGTGAAAAGCAATAATAATAGTCATATAACCTCCATTCTACTTTGTGACTACCTCCCACATACGGACGGCGACGTCTCACCTGTATCTGTGCTATGTAGCTGTGCTATGTAGCTGTGCTATGTAGCTGTGCTGTGCTGTGCTATGTAGCTGTGCTGTGCTGTGCGCAGCATGCGATTGACAGTTATGAGGGGTTTGGTCAGCCTGGTGACAGCTGCTGATGATGAACATGACAGGACATTCCAAATTGAGAGATAAAGAAAAAGGCATTTTTAGAACAGGAGACTACATGAAAGGTGCACCTTCACAGTTGAAGGTCAGCAGTCGGCATATTAGTAAGAAACTTCATAAAAGGTTATGTTTTGAGCCCTTTAAAAAGATGAGTAGGCAGTGAGCTCCTAAGATATGGGACTAAAGCAGAGAAGGTCACTGTTGCAGATTGACCCAGCGGCTGGATTATGGTAAATAGCGGAGGAGACGGCAAATTCCAAACCAATGCCATTTTTATTTTTAACAAGTGAGCAGAAGGTTTAAAAAAATATTGACAGTGAACAGTAATTGCAAAAGAAATTATACAAAACAAAAAATAAGAATAAATAGTTCAATGGAACATGGCATTTACATTTGTGTATTACCAGGCATCTCCAACCCTGCCTATGATAGCCCAGATTTGCCCAGACATAGCTCCTCCTGTATTCATAAAGCCCTGGCTGAGCTCCTCCTGTATTCATAAAGCCCTGGCTGAGCTCCTCCTGTATTCATAAAGCCCTGGCTGAGCTCCTCCTGTATTCATAAAGCCCTGGCTGAGCTCCTCCTGTATTCATAAAGCCCTGGCTGAGCTCCTCCTGTATTCATAAAGCCCTGGCTGAGCTCCTCCTGTATTCATAAAGCCCTGGCTGAGCTCCGCCTGTATTCATAAAGCCCTGGCTGAGCTGAATGCAGCTCCAGCTCCTCCCATCGCTGTCATCGGCTCAACAATTAAAACACGACAGCTATCAGCATTCAGAATAATCAAATATAAATTATACAATAAATTGCTTTTCAGAAATCAGCAGTACTCTGATCAACCTCACTATACCCTTCAGAAGACTGATCAGAAAATCACCCCTCTGAAAATGGCACAGCCCAATAGCTTCCCCAGGAACCCCTCTACAAAAATACCATTTGGTACAGACGCATCTGTTTCACAGAAAATGTAAACGTCGGAAGAATGCTGAACTAAGTAAGTGCATGCAGTTATGTTAACATGCTAGATATAACTGTTGTTTTTACTTCATTTTTAAACAACAAAGCATACAGATGTTATTTTCAGAATTTCAGTAGGCTTTTTCCAGAACACAAAATGCAAGTAGTATTTAAAAGAGTCAAGTGCCCCCTTTATTGCCAAGCACTCTTTCTCTGCAGAGTAGTTGCATTTCCATGGCCAAAGCTTACGGCTGATGTAGGCTATCCCCAGCTGTCCCCGATCCCCTTGTAGCAGAACTGCCCCAAAACCTTGCTCTGATGCATCTGTCTGCAACGTAAATGTCTGTTCAAAGTTGGGAGCACAGGCTCTTCACAAAGAGCACCTTTCAAGTCTTTAATAGGTGCCTCACATTCTGCCGTCCACTGGACGTTGTTGGGCTGGGTTTTCCGGGTCAACTCAATCAATGCCGCTGCGGGTGAAAAAGTCTGGAATAAAACATCTGTACCACCCAACAAGTGCAAGGGATGAACGTTGTTGGCCGGTCTGCAGCCATGATCGCCTCAACCTTCCCAACCTGAGGTCAGATCACCCCTCGGCCCAGTACATAGCAAAGGTAGAAGGTCTCCTCCTTAACCAAAGCTGGGTGAATAGTCAAACCAGCAGCACCTCCTTCAGGTGTCGGATATGCTCCTCCCAGCTGGGGCTGTAAATGATGATGTCATCCAAGTAAGCAGCTGCAAAATGCTTCGTACCCTGGAGAACCTGGTCCATCTACCTCTGGAAAGTTGCAGTGGCTCCATGGAGCCCAAATTGCTTCTTGAAGGCAGTCAGCACCCAGCCATCAGGTGCGACTGGTAGCTGCCTATACCCCTTGCATAGATCCAAGGTTACAAGGAATTTGGCCTTATGCAGGCACTCCACCAGGTCATCAACGCATTGGATAAGGATCAGATTTTGACAGGGTGCCTGGAAATCCAGGCAAAAACACACGCTACAATTATTTTTGGGGAATCATTATGGTGGGGCTACTCCATTTACTGACCAATGGTTCGATAACCTTCAGCCTCTGCATAATTCAAGATCCTCTTGTGCACTGGTGGAAGGCATTCTGGCACTCTGTAGGCAGGTTGAAGCACAGTCTGATCCCCCTTCAAGGTTATCTGGTGCTCTACCAGCTCTGTCCGCCCCGTTGTCTCCACAAAGAGGTGGTCTGGGAGCACTTGCTATAGCTCTTGTTGTTGAGCAGGTGACGCCCTGGTTGTCTGCATGGGAAAAGCTGCTCATGGCTGCTCTTCTTCCTCAATCTCTTGGATAAGCATCGTCGCTGAAGTTTCCTCTGTATGTACTCACCACTTTTTCAGCATGTTCACATAGTGCACTTGGCACTGCTTGTGGTGGTCAGGTATCAGAACCTCATAAGTCACTGGACTCACCTTCCTGGTGACCTCATCCCTGGGTCTGGTAGAACCGCTGAACCAGACCATGTGTCTGTGGGTGGTAAGGAGCGGTTCTGATTATTTTAATAACTGGTAGACCTGCTTAAGTGTGTTGCTCATAAAGTATGTGCCTTGGTCCGAGAGAACTTCTCAAAGTATGCCTACTATCAACAAGGCGGTCGCTACGTTTCAGCCGGGTACTTCACTCATGGCTAAAGCTTCAGGGTGCCTGGTTGCATAATCACATATGACTAAAATGAACCAGTTTTCTGACTTGCTTCCCTCCAATGGTCCCACTACATCAACTCCAATTCGCTCAAATGGGGTTTATATCACAGGGACTAAGGGGGTGTGTGCTATGTTTGGACCTCCTGCCATCTGACATCGGGGACAGGTTTTGCAAAAGGTTTTGACTTTCTCATATAACTTAGACCAGAAGAATCCTCAGCTTTTTCTTTGTAGGGTTTTCATAAAACCAAAGTGACCTGCCCATCGAATGGTATGTCCTAACTCCAGTACCTGTCTCCTAAACCTTTCTGGTACTACAGGCTGTAAGCTTACAGCTGGGACAAACAACCCCGACTCTCTGCCTTCTTTTAACACTGGCCTAATGTGGGGTCAGCACATTGCTGTTCAGCTAGGTCATCACGGAAACTTGTATCTGCCTCTGCTCACACCTTTCCTCCTGTGACAGTACTCGTTCAAGCCCCATGTCCTCATTCCAATAGGGAATTCATTCTCGGGTGCCAATGTCTGGGTCAGTGACAGGGGCCAGCTGCTTAAACTCTTTTCCCCTCCACGGGTCAATACCCCACACCAGGCAGTGTCTGCAGTAGATCTAGTGGCACGGGGAGGTCCTAACCAAGTATGAAGGGGGATGGTAACCTAGACAATACTCTCATCAGAAAGGTCTGGTCACATGCCCAGATGTAGACATCTGCAGTCTTATGCTCACTCTGGTCTCCATGATCACCCACACGTGGCATGTACTCATGTCACTGGTTACACTTAGTTTAAGTTTAAGCCAGATTTCATTGGTTGAGTTGACGAGAATAATTACTTGCAGTTGGAGCCCCACCTGCATAACATCATGGATCATCACAAGGTATAATGGACCATTGGTTAATGAGCAGTACATCTCTGCATCAGCCTTATCTCACATCAGAATGAGGCATAGCACTGTAAGATTATGAGTGTTGCCATGGTCAGGGTCATAGCACTGTAAGGTTATGAATTGTTGACATAATCAGGGTCATAGCACTGTAAGCTTATGAGCAACCTCGTCCGGCTCATAGCTCTGTAAGTTGTGAGTGTTGACATGATCAATGTCATAGCTCTGTAAGGTTATGCTTACTCTACTTCCTCTTCTGATCTCCCCTGCATCTCCTCTCTCCCCCTGCAGGAGGTGAGCTGGTGCACCTGCCCCCGTACCTCCGGATGGACTTCCTGTTGAGCCGCGGTGCGGGGGGTGGGGCCTCCTCCTCGTCAGGGCGGGAGGTGGCACTGGGCGGGGCCTGCCTGGAGCCTCAGAAGAGCCGCACACTGAAGCGCCCCGCCCTGCTGGCCCCCACGCCCACGGAGGCGGCAGGAGGGCCCGCACGGGAGGTGCAGCAGTGGCAGCCCGGGACAGCCTCCACTCTACCCCTGCGGGAGCCTGGAGACCTGGCGCAAGCCGCCAAGATCAGCAGCTCCCAGGAATCCCTGCTCGACTCCCGTGGACACCTCAAACAGAGCAGCAACCCTTACGCAAAGTCGTACACGCTGGTATAACACAGCGCAACCCTTACACAAAGTCCTACAGGCTGGTATAACACACAGCGCAACCCTTACACAAAGTCCTACACACTGTTGCAACACACAGCGCCAACCTTACTCAAAGTCCTACACACTGGTATAACAGAGCAACCCTTACACAAAGTCCTACACACTGGTATAACACAGAGCAACCCTTACACAAAGTCCTACACACTTGTATAACACACAGCGCAACCCTTACACAAAGTCATACACGCTGGTGTAACACAGAGCAACCCTTACACAAAGTCCTACACGCTGGTGTAACACAGAGCAACCCTTACACAAAGTCATACATGCTGGTGTAACACAGAGCAACCCTTACACAAAGTCATACACACTGGTGTAACACAGAGCAACCCTTACACAAAGTCATACATGCTGGTGTAACACAGAGCAACTCTTACACAAAGTCATACACACTGGTGTAACACAGAGCAACCCTTACACAAAGTCATACACGCTGGTGTAACACAGAGCAACCCTTACACAAAGTCATACACGCTGGTGTAACACAGAGCAACCCTTACACAAAGTCATACACGCTGGTGTAACACAGAGCAACCCTTACACAAAGTCTAACACACAGCGCACAGGCCGGACTGCAGGACCCAGGCTCTCTTCTCACAGACGGGAGGAGGAGGAGGAGTCCCAACAATAACAATCACACAGAGACAGACCGATAGACGGACAGACAGACGCTTTAAAAAAAGTTGTACATATATCCGATTCCAAATGGATGGGTGACTTTTACTCTTTCTTTCCTTCCTTCTTTCCTTCTTTCTTACTTTCTGTCTTTCTTCCTCTCCCTTTTTCACTTTCTCACTTTTATTTTCTACTTGAGCTTTTTATTTATTTTAAAATTAATCCACACTAAGATTGCCAAAATAATATATAATTTTGTGAGAGAGAAGGTAAAATTGAAATAATGGTGGTGACAGTGATGATGATGGTGATGATGATGATGATGATGATGATGGTGATGATGATGATGAATTTTATTGTTATATAAAAATTCTAATATATATATATAAATATATCTGAAAACAAAACTAAGAGGAGCCTGGAGCACTCAGCAGGACACGACATTGAATTACTTTAGTTTTCATCTGAGTGTGAGCGAACTAATGCAATTTTGTTAGTTTATTTTTGTTGTCAGTTGTTTTTTCTAACTGAAATGCATCTCACTAGCGGAGGGGAACCAGGTGAGAGAGGATGGGTGAGAGAGCTGTCCCACCGGTCCCATCCTCTCAGTGTTACCTTTTAAAATCTATTTCCTGTGACTGCATGGGGACTGGAAAAAAGACCATTACCATAGTAACGGCTGGAAATCCAACTGCAAATTTTGTCACATTATGAAATTATACAATGTGAAAGATTTATTATAATTATATATATATATATAAGAAATCACTTTTATTTGTGGATATTACAGGGAAAAAAAATTGATTTGGTTAATAAAGTCCTTAGTCATGTTTGCACACCTCTGGTTTTACTTAGGAAATTGGGGCTCCACCCTTTAAACCCCCATCTTTCTGCAAACATAAAAGCACAGCAAACACATAGGAGGTGCACAACCCACCTGTACTGTGAGGCTACTTTAGAGGACGGGCCATTCTGCAATAATGTCCAGGTACTGACACGGACCAGGGCCCCTGTGTGGCCACCCCAGACCCCTGAGGGGCCCATTTTACCACGTTCCCTTCAAGACCAAAGAAGCATCTGACCTATCTGGCCCTTTGCTGTCAACACAGGGGGTGGCGTCTGAGTCGGGGGGGGACCCCTTCACCTCATCAATTTATCATCAATGTTGAGCCCTCGCTGGAAACACACCCTGAGAAATCTTTAACAGCTCCAAATTCTGCCCTTTCACCGACCGGGGTGTCAACTTAGACTGTCACTGCTGCCATGTTCTTTGTCCGAATATCTTGCAGGGAGAGCTTTAGTCTCTGATGGTTAAGAATGGCTTTTTCAGATTTTATTGAGGGGTTATAAGTTGTCCTGAAGTGTTTGGTGTGCGGAGGTGTTCATCAGTGAACTGAAAAATTGAAGAATTCTCCAAGTCAACAAAACATGACCTTGCTATGAATTTTTGTGGGTATATTCCTTTATTAATGACCTATATCATTTCTCTATTTTGTTTTTTTAAAACAAACACAGAAAATATGGCCAACAAATGGTGCTGTGTAGCTACTTTAAATAATTTGAGAAATGAATGTAGATTATTTAAGTCAGTGGATTGCACTGTGCGTCAAAGATCAAAGGAAATGTCGACAATCTTGAACAAAAAGCTGTGTCTGCCAGTTTCACCGTAACTGCACTGATCTGCATCCTTCAGCATGGCAGCAATGCAAGACAAGAGATCAGGTTAATGCTGTCGCACTGACGCACTGCTGCCTATAGGTGGCGGTGTGGTGGAATCAGGTACTGCTGCTGCACTGGCCTACTCACTATGAGAGAGGAAGCACTGGTCCATTCAGTGTGCCTCTTTGAAAAGCTCAGAATGCTATTGGTGCAATACTAGGTCCTTGTTTACTACCCTAAATGTGATTGGCTGACTATTCATTTGGCTCCACCCAGGTTTAGCATGTGTGGAGCTCGTGAAGTGAGGGGCATTTTGTATACAAAATCTGTATTGTGTTTTAAAATTTGCTAGCGTCTAAAGATCCAGTGTATTACTCCCTTCCGGTATGCATTAACTGTGTCTGTGTGTATTTCTATGCACACTTATTAAAACCTTTAATGTGACATGATATCTGTAGTGTTGACTACTGCGAGAAGGCACATGAATAATTATCTATGAGACAGCTGGGCAGGGAAAGGGTCAAACATAACCATCAGTCCCCTTGGTGACATCATGCCAATGTGTCTGTGTTTGTGCCAAAGTCCCCAAGCCACAGCCTCGCTATTGGCATGATAGCTGTGCTGTCAAACTGACTATGGGTTGGTGGGGTTATACCCCAAGACTGTATGCCAGTGTTTTTCAGGATTAACACAATTCCCTGCAGAAATATCCAGAGTGGTTGTAGTGTAGCAGGACCTGGTGCTGTGGTACAGTATGCTGTACATCTGCAGTACACAAGATGGCACCAGTGAGCAGTGAGAGTCTCCTGCCCTCTGGCCTTTCTGTGTGGAGCACGCATATGTTCCCCGTGTCCACAGTCCACAGTCCAAAGACTTGCGGGTCCGCTTAATAAATAAAATAATAAATAAATGTTATCATATCAAATGTATGTATAATAATAATAATGGCATGCATTTATATCATGCATTTCAGACACTGAAAGCCCTGACAGCGTGAGTAAGTGTGTGTACGGCACAAGTGTATGAGTGTGTGAGTGTGTGTGTGAGTGTGTGTGTGTGAGTGTGTGTGGGTGTGTGAGTGTGTGTGAGTGTGTGAGTGTGTGTGAGTGTGTGTGTGTGTGTGTGTGTGTGTGAGTGTGTGTGAGTGTGTGTGTGAGTGTGTGTGTGAGTGTGTGTGTGTGTGTGTGTGTGTGAGTGTGTGTGTGAGTGAATGCTGAGTGCCCTGCGATGGATTGGTGGCCTGTCTAGGGTGCATTCCTGCCTCTCACCCAATGTCTTCTGGGATAGACTCTAGCAGCCACCATGACCCTGTTCACAGTTTAGTATTTATGATATTATTGGGATATATTATTGCACAGGAGATGTACCCTTTGGACTTTTGGACCGGCTCACTGCAGGCCTGTAGTAATGTCCCCAAATTTAAATGAGCAGCACCAGGGTCCTGAGACAAACCACGCATTCCACGCATTGTTAATTGAGCCAGGACAAACCCACTGAGAGGCATGTCTGCATGTTTTCGGTTTATTTTTCGATGGGTCACATTATATTCCTATTCTTAATCAAAAATGCTCACTTTGTGAAGTTTGGAGAAATAGCTGGACGTGTATTGGAGCCCAGCGGATGTTGCCAGAGTACACAGGGTAAGTAGTGATGAACCAGCGAAGGCTGCCCTTGTCCCAGTTACGCTGGTGTGTCAAGGCCATCTACCTGCTGCATTCTGGGAACTGTGCATCCAACCAAACTCATCTCTGCAGGATTATTTCCCAATCCTCTTTAAATTGTTCAAGGGGAATGTTAATGATTGCATCAAGCGCCGGCTGAGGTAAAAACAATAGCTGGTGAAATCATAATCCTTTTTAGTGAAATACCTGAGGCAGGTTTTAAGGAAATCTACCCCATGTGGTGTCGAGTGACTGCTACCCGACAGGAATGAAAACGTTGTGACGGCTCGCTCCCCGCGACAGAACAAGGCTCCACGCTGCAGAACGAGGCTCCGCGCTGCAGAACGAGGCTCCCCACTTCGACGACGTAACGTCAGCCCGCTAACACGCTAACGTGAGCGCTCTCGTCCTGCTGTGGAGCGGACCAGCCCTCTCCACATCCTTTGTGCTCTGAAAACATTTCTATTTTAGGACAGCAGCTCCAATGTCCTCTGTCTGTTTTTAGCCCCTTTAAAAATGTAGGTTAGGTTGGGTTACCCTGTCGTCCAGGCAAGCCACTACAGAAAAGACGGACAAAAACGCACTGGCCTACATAACGTACCTCTGGTTATCATTCAGATCGGGTCGTTGACACATTTTCCTCCCTGTTTTCAATCTGTGGCTCAGCGTTACAAGCCATATGTTTACATCATGTATGATGTTCACCTAGGGGTCGTTCTGCTCTTAATGCGGTACGTTTGGAACACCTGCTTTCTCCACATAAGTGGGAACTTAATGAACATTTTGAGTTTTGAGATGGCCCAAAAGCTTATAACTGAGACCAGGATGTTTCGTTTCCAAATGACCTTTGAGTTTGTGATGCTTCAGCTTGTTCATCAGCAGGTACATCTCTGTACATCTCAGTAAGCCACACATTAAGAGCTCTGCTCTTCTGCACAGTCCATCCACCAAAAGTTAATCCAGATTGCAGGTAGCATTCTACTTATTTCCAAAATTTTAGGATGACTAAAAATGACTAAATGTACTTACGTGCTTACTTGCTGAACAATACATTTTGTTCAAAAAATTGTAAACTTGATTCAACCAAATGACCCAATCAGCACTGATTTTAGCTTGCACCTGATTGGCTCTTAAAAGAACAGTTACATCCTTAGAAAGTAGTGACAGAATATGTGGGTAAGTTTTGTTTTGATTTATACTATTTAAGGTGTTTAAGGTGTTAATGTGCTCTGATCCTGTGCTGTCTGCTGTGCTCTGCTCCTGTGCTGTGCTCTGTGCTCTGATCCTGTGCTGTGCTCTGATCCTGTGCTGTCTGCTGTGCTCTGATCCTGTGCTGTCTGCTGTGCTCTGCTCCTGTGCTGTGCTCTGATCCTGCTCTGTGCTCTGTGCTCTGATCCTGTGCTCTGTGCTCTGATCCTGTGCTGTGCTCTGATTCTGTGCTGTGCGCTGTGCTCTGATCCTGTGCTCTGATCCTGTGCTGTGCTCTGTGCTCTGATCCTGTGCTCTGTGCTGTGCTCCTGTGCTGTGCTCTGCTCCTGTGCTGTGCTCTGCTCCTGTGCTGTGCTCTGATCCTGCTCTGTGCTCTGTGCTCTGATCCTGTGCTGCCCACTGTCCGCTGTCCGCTGTGGTCAGGGAGCTCTGCACTCACCTCCACATCACGGCCCTCTGCTGAGAACGGGCTCTGACAGGAACGACACTGTGAATAACACTCCGCTGTCTCTGTGCCCAACATCCATCTGTCTGGTCTAGATTTTGTGATCATCTGCAGATTTCCACATTAACGGTTATTTTTGGCATTTATTCTTTCACCAGCACTGTCAGTCGTGAGAGAATCTGGATAAACCTCTCTCTGGAATCTGCGCTGAAGTTCCTGTAGAAACTCACTCTGGAATCTGCACTGAACGTCCTGTAGAAACTCACTCTGGAATCTGCACTGAACTTCCTGTAGAAACTCACTCTGGAATCTGCACTGAACTTCCTGTAGAAACTCACTGTGGAATCTGCACTGAAGCTCCTGTAGAAACTGTAGAAGGATGTGCAAGCAAGAGTCCATGAATCCAGAGTCTTAATAAGGTCCAAAAGTCTTTTGGAGACCAACAGTGACCCTTTTGACTTGAATCTCCGGAGAGCCAACAGCAAACCCCCTACCCCCACCCTCCTGGACTGGGATGGGAAAGTGCCATTGTGATCCTACATTAGCACTGTGGGGTGGGGTGGGGTCGGCATGTAGGGGTGTACTTTGTTACTCAATGTAGCATTAGAATTCTGAACACCTCCTACAGACGTACCCAACATGATGAACTGGGCCGCTATTGGATATTCACTCAGGCCCAGGGGTAATAACCACCATCTTATATCAGCCCAGAGAACGACTCTGTTTACTTCCTTCTTTCCTAAGCTTACAGGCTCGAAAGAATAGACCTTTCTCTGTGCCTTTTAATTATTTGGTGTTAATTACCTCCATCCGGTCATGAGGCCCTGGCAGGAAATATAGGGGGCAGGGTGGGGTGTGTTGGGGGTGTTGTTGGAGAAATGGATCATGACATCTCATCTGATGACGCCTCAACTCATCTGTTTGTTGTCAGATGCCTCACTTATCACTGTGGGCAAGCCGATGAATTGTACGATCTTTGGAAGGTTCTGGAAGAAAATTGGAACACCATTCCATGTGGGCTTACGTAATTACAGAATGATGCAAGAGTGTCTCTGGGGGGATATCTGTAGCTTTTAAGGGCCATGGCCAACACACACACACACACACACACACACACACTTTATGGTATACTGTGCTTATGTCTGGTAATTTTATCCAGTTTTTCCTTAAAGCTACATTTGCAAAGCTTCAGTTTTCTGATGAATCAAATGAAAATGTATTCATCTTTGCACATCCATGTATGCATACAGCATTGGATTATAAATCTACTCTGTCTTATCAATATTGATATAAAGTATCTCTTTATGTACTTCTAGAACCAAATGGCACTTTCTCATTAGTTTGACATTCCTGTGACTAACACTCTTATTCCTGCTGACCCATGTTGCATAACATCTATGGTGGGGGAGGGGGGCGTACATTAAATAGGCCATGTTCCTGTCACGTTGGTAAAAACATATTTTAGGTTGCCTACTGTCAACCCTTCGGACAGGATTACAACCATATCATAGTTTATTTTTTATAGGTTAACACTCAGCATGACTCCATCAATTCTGTAAAATGGCACCCACAAGTTTCCTGTCTGAAGAATAAAAAAACATATTAAAGTGTATTGCATGTTGTGTGTACATTTGGCGTGTGACGTTAATTTAGCTGAATTATGCCTTGGATATTCAGCCCAACGCTACCGCGGGGTGTACTGTCTGCATTAGTAGACACTGTAATCCATAGCAATTTACACTGGTCAAAAAAAAGTTTTTATATGCAAATTCATTGACGTTTTGCAGTATGTTTTGAGGCAGTTCAGGTTGGGTACATTGTTCACGAGTCATGACAGTAACCCCCCCACCCCAATTTAGTTAGATGCCATGTTCCATACCCATTATACCTCTGTCTATACTATAATGCAGACTTTAATAAAGACTCCTTTCAGCTGCTACTGATAAATTAGACAAGTGTTGACAGAATATAGCAGTGAAATGTTTCAGAGAAATCGTACTTTGAGCCCAAGAACAAAGACTTTTTCAGTACAATAGAATGACCTTTGGGATCAGTGTTTGCTGCATTAACTCCATTTTGGTTTACTCCTCATTTGGATGACTTTCAGCAAGATGATATAATATTTGTTTAAACGGACACAGTTCCACTCTCTGGACTGCTGCTGTCCCTTTCTACATTAAATACAGATTTCTTTACTTTAACGTGTAAGCACAAACTCTCTTATTATAATCTATTATGAAATGTAATCATATGTCCAAAGGTACACTTCTGGCTGTAAAGAGCTAGAACTAAAGCTTCACTTTTTGTTCTTCCACACGACGGGTTTTTATTGTGATTATTGATTGATTGACATCATTATTTTGGCGATACTCATGAAAGATGAATCATGAAAGATTTTCACACTTTCTTGCCACAATCCATAGATAAGTAGCTGTGGTTGTGAAGCACTCTGGAGTGTACACTGCTAAGCTCTGCTACTGATATCCTGTCTTCCTCTGGTGACCCTTTTTTTGTCATAACAGTTGCAATGGCTGGATCTTTGTGTTTGCTTAATACAAAACTCTGCACTGTTGTTCCTTTATATTTAACTGACATTTTGACTGGACACAAAACACAGGTTGTGGAGACAGGTCTCCTTGGCTAGGCCTGATGGGCCAACCACGTCACATCCCACCAGAGCCAATGACAGTGCACACCAGCGGGAAAACAATGCATATTTCAAGAGGATGGACACACAGAAAAAATCAAAATAGTCAATCAAACAGAAACAGTAAAAAATGTATCTAGCCTTTTGAAAACCGGAACATTAAGTGTCCCGGGAGAGAGAATACATTTTCCGGGACTGATTATTAAAAAGAAGGACAATCCCAGGACAGGTGGCAACTGTACCATTAACACTACCATTAACACTGATGACTAACTCTACCATTAACACTGATGACTAACTCTACCATTAACACTGATGACTAACTCTACCATTAACACTGATGACTAACTCTACCATTAACACTGGTGACTAACTCTACCATTAACACTGATGACTAACTCTACCATCAACTCTGGTGACTAACTCTACCATTAACACTGGTGACTAACTAGCATTAACACTGGTGACTAACTCTACCATTAACACTGGTGACAAACTCTACCATTAACACTGGTGACTAACTACCATTAACACTGGTGACTAACTCTACCATTAACACTGATTACTAACTCTACCATTAACACTGGTGACTAACTCTACCATTAACACTGATGACTAACTCTACCATCAACTCTGGTGACAAACTCTACCATTAACACTGGTGACTAACTCTACCATTAACACTAGTGACTAACTCTACCATTAACACTGGTGACTAACTACCATTAACACTGGTGACTAACTACCATTAACACTGGTGACTAACTCTACCAGTAACACTGGTGACAAACTCTACCATTAACACTGGTGACTAACTCTACCATTAACACTGGTGACTAACTACCATTAACACTGGTGACTAACTCTACCATTAACACAGATGACTAACTCTACCATCAACTCTGGTGACTAACTCTACCATTAACACTGGTGACTAACTAGCATTAACACTGGTGACTAACTCTACCATTAACAGGAGTGACAAACTCTACCATTAACACTGGTGACTAACTCTACCATTAACACTGATGACTAACTACCATTAACACTGGTGACTAACTCTACCATTCACACTGGTGACTAACTCTACCATTAACACTGGTGACTAACTCCACCATTAACACTGGTGACAAACTCTACCATTAACACTGGTGACTAACTCTACCAGTAACACTGGTGACAAACTCTACCATTAGCACTGGTGACTAACTCTACCATTAACACTGGTGACTAACTACCATTAACACTGGTGACTAACTCTACCATTAACACTGGTGACAAACTCTACCATTAACACTGGTGACTAACTCTACTATTAACACTGATGACTAACTCTACCATTAACACTGGTGACTAACTCTACCATTAACACTGATGACTAACTCTACCATCAACTCTGGTGACAAACTCTACCATTAACACTGGTGACTAACTCTACCATTAACACTGGTGACTAACTCTACCATTAACACTGGTGACTAACTCTACCATTAACACTGGTGACTAACTACCATTAACACTGGTGACTAACTCTACCAGTAACACTGGTGACAAACTCTACCATTAGCACTGGTGACTAACTCTACCATTAACACTGGTGACTAACTCTACCATTAACACTGGTGACTAACTACCATTAACACTGATGACTAACTCTACCAGTAACACTGGTGACAATCTCTACCATTAACACTGGTGACTGACTCTACCATTATCACTGGTGACTAACTCTACCATTAACACTGGTGACTAACTCTACCATTAACACTGATTACTAACTCTACCATTAACACTGGTGACTAACTCTACCATTAACACTGATGACTAACTCTACCATCAACTCTGGTGACAAACTCTACCATTAACACTGGTGACTAACTACCATTAACACTGGTGACTAACTCTACCAGTATCACTGATGACTAACTCTACCATTAACACTGGTGACTAACTCTACCATTAACACTGATGACTAACTCTACCATCAACTCTGGTGACAAACTCTACCATTAACACTGGTGACTAACTCTACCATTAACACTGGTGACTAACTCTACCATTAACACTGGTGACTAACTCTACCATTAACACTGGTGACTAACTCTACCATTAACACTGGTGACTAACTACCATTAACACTGGTGACTAACTCTACCAGTAACACTGGTGACAAACTCTACCATTAGCACTGGTGACTAACTACCATTAACACTGGTGACACTCTACCATTAACACTGGTGACTAACTCTACCATTAACACTGATTACTAACTCTACCATTAACACTGGTGACTAACTCTACCATTAACACTGGTGCCTAACTCTACCATTAACACTAGTGACTAACTCTACCATTAACACTGGTGACTAACTCTACCATTAACACTGGTGACTAACTACCATTAACACTGGTGACTAACTCTACCATTAACACTGGTGACTAACTACCATTAACACTGGTGACTAACTCTACCAGTAACACTGGTGACAAACTCTACCATTAACACTGGTGCCTAACTCTACCATTAACACTAGTGACTAACTCTACCATTAACACTGGTGACTAACTCTACCATTAACACTGGTGACTAACTACCATTAACACTGGTGACTAACTCTACCATTAACACTGGTGACTAACTACCATTAACACTGGTGACTAACTCTACCATTAACACTGGTGACTAACTACCATTAACACTGGTGACTAACTCTACCAGTAACACTGGTGACTAACTCTACCATTAACACTGGTGCCTAACTCTACCATTAACACTAGTGACTAACTCTACCATTAACACTGGTGACTAACTCTACCATTAACACTGGTGACTAACTACCATTAACACTGGTGACTAACTCTACCATTAACACTGGTGACTAACTACCATTAACACTGGTGACTAACTCTACCAGTAACACTGGTGACAAACTCTACCATTAACACTGGTGACTAACTCTACCATTAACACTGGTGACTAACTCTACCATTAACACTGGTGACTAACTCTACCATTAACACTGATGACTAACTCTACCATCAACTCTGGTGACAAACTCTACCATTAACACTGGTGACTAACTCTACCATTAACACTGGTGACTAACTCTACCATTAACACTGGTGACTAACTACCATTAACACTGGTGACTAACTCTACCAGTAACACTGATGACTAACTCTACCATTAACACTGGTGACTAACTCTACCATTAACACTGATGACTAACTCTACCATCAACTCTGGTGACAAACTCTACCATTAACACTGGTGACTAACTCTACCATTAACACTGGTGACTAACTCTACCATTAACACTGGTGACTAACTACCATTCACACTGGTGACTAACTCTACCATTAACACTGGTGACTAACTACCATTAACACTGGTGACTAACTCTACCATTAACACTGGTGACTAACTCTACCATTAACACTGGTGATTAACTATACCATTAACACTGGTGACTAACTCTACCATTCACACTGGTGACTAACTCTACCATTAACACTGGTGACTAACTACCATTAACACTGGTGACTAACTCTACCATTAACACTGGTGACTAACTCTACCATTAACACTGGTGACTAACTATACCATTAACACTGGTGACTAACTCTACCATTAACACTGGTGACTAACTCTACCAGTAACACTGATGACTAACTCTACCATTAACACTGGTGACTAACTCTACCATTAACACTGGTGACTAACTCTACCATTAACACTGGTGACTAACTACCATTAACACTGGTGACTAACTCTACCAGTAACACTGGTGACAAACTCTACCATTAGCACTGGTGACTAACTACCATTAACACTGGTGACACTCTACCATTAACACTGGTGACTAACTCTACCATTAACACTGATTACTAACTCTACCATTAACACTGGTGACTAACTCTACCATTAACACTGGTGCCTAACTCTACCATTAACACTAGTGACTAACTCTACCATTAACACTGGTGACTAACTCTACCATTAACACTGGTGACTAACTACCATTAACACTGGTGACTAACTCTACCATTAACACTGGTGACTAACTACCATTAACACTGGTGACTAACTCTACCAGTAACACTGGTGACAAACTCTACCATTAACACTGGTGCCTAACTCTACCATTAACACTAGTGACTAACTCTACCATTAACACTGGTGACTAACTCTACCATTAACACTGGTGACTAACTACCATTAACACTGGTGACTAACTCTACCATTAACACTGGTGACTAACTACCATTAACACTGGTGACTAACTCTACCATTAACACTGGTGACTAACTACCATTAACACTGGTGACTAACTCTACCAGTAACACTGGTGACTAACTCTACCATTAACACTGGTGCCTAACTCTACCATTAACACTAGTGACTAACTCTACCATTAACACTGGTGACTAACTCTACCATTAACACTGGTGACTAACTACCATTAACACTGGTGACTAACTCTACCATTAACACTGGTGACTAACTACCATTAACACTGGTGACTAACTCTACCAGTAACACTGGTGACAAACTCTACCATTAACACTGGTGACTAACTCTACCATTAACACTGGTGACTAACTCTACCATTAACACTGGTGACTAACTCTACCATTAACACTGATGACTAACTCTACCATCAACTCTGGTGACAAACTCTACCATTAACACTGGTGACTAACTCTACCATTAACACTGGTGACTAACTCTACCATTAACACTGGTGACTAACTACCATTAACACTGGTGACTAACTCTACCAGTAACACTGATGACTAACTCTACCATTAACACTGGTGACTAACTCTACCATTAACACTGATGACTAACTCTACCATCAACTCTGGTGACAAACTCTACCATTAACACTGGTGACTAACTCTACCATTAACACTGGTGACTAACTCTACCATTAACACTGGTGACTAACTACCATTCACACTGGTGACTAACTCTACCATTAACACTGGTGACTAACTACCATTAACACTGGTGACTAACTCTACCATTAACACTGGTGACTAACTCTACCATTAACACTGGTGATTAACTATACCATTAACACTGGTGACTAACTCTACCATTCACACTGGTGACTAACTCTACCATTAACACTGGTGACTAACTACCATTAACACTGGTGACTAACTCTACCATTAACACTGGTGACTAACTCTACCATTAACACTGGTGACTAACTATACCATTAACACTGGTGACTAACTCTACCATTAACACTGGTGACTAACTCTACCAGTAACACTGATGACTAACTCTACCATTAACACTGGTGACTAACTCTACCATTAACACTGGTGACTAACTCTACCATTAACACTGGTGATTAACTCTACCATTAACACTGGTGATTAACTCTACCATTAACACTGGTGACTAACTCTACCATTAACACTGGTGACTAACTCTACCATTAACACTGGTGATTAACTATACCATTAACACTGGTGACTAACTCTACCATTAACACTGGTGATTAACTCTACCATTAACACTGGTGACTAACTCTACCATTAACACTGGTGATTAACTATACCATTAACACTGGTGACTAACTCTACCATTAACACTGGTGATTAACTATACCATTAACACTGGTGACTAACTCTACCATTAACACTGGTGATTAACTATACCATTAACACTGGTGACTAACTCTACCATTAACACTGGTGATTAACTATACCATTAACACTGGTGATTAACTATACCATTAACACTGGTGACTAACTCTACCATTAACACTGGTGATTAACTATACCATTAACACTGGTGACTAACTCTACCATTAACACTGGTGATTAACTATACCATTAACACTGGTGACAAACTCTATCATTAACACTGGTGACTAACTCTACCATTAACACTGGTGATTAACTCTACCATTAACACTGGTGACTAACTCTACCATTAACACTGGTGATTAACTCTACCAGTAACACTGATGACTAACTCTACCATTAACACTGGTGATTAACTATACCATTAACACTGGTGACTAACTCTACCATTAACACTGGTGATTAACTATACCATTAACACTGGTGACTAACTCTACCATTAACACTGGTGATTAACTATACCATTAACACTGGTGATTAACTATACCATTAACACTGGTGACTAACTCTACCATTAACACTGTTGATTAACTATACCATTAACACTGGTGACAAACTCTATCATTAACACTGGTGACTAACTCTACCATTAACACTGGTGATTAACTATACCATTAACACTGGTGACTAACTCTACCATTAACACTGGTGATTAACTATACCATTAACACTGGTGACTAACTCTACCATTAACACTGGTGATTAACTCTGTGCAGAGGACTCTCTGTAAACCCAGACACGTTCCATGTGAAGGCTGTTACATGACTCTTTCAAACCTGTAGCCTGCAGGTCCAGTCCCTATCCATATACTACTCTGCTGCACAATGGCCTGTATAAAAGCACAAAAATGCACTGTGGTTAGAGGTACAGTATTTACATTGAGCTCAAAGAAGTATCAACATCACCAAGTACAAACATCCTATATAATAACACATCCAGATTTTATTTTTATTATTTTTTTCTGCCATGTGACTCCTTGTGTAATCCAATACATTCAGCAACAGGGTATGGTCTTCATATTCTTGGTTTTGAGTGTAGATTGTAAAATTATCCTCACTAGCTCATGTGTAGTGTTCGGGTATAGTGGAGCGGATAAAATCAATATTTGGGAGGAATTGTGAAAATTATGATACAAGCATGAAATTTGGTGTTTGTTCTCCAGGGGTTTCTGATCAAATCTACCTGACTGGCCATGTGAAAATCAAAGATGGCGGCCATTTTTCAAGATGGCTACCAAATTGGACACCCAAAGTTGTGTATTTGGTTGATTTGAATGATATCGGTGTCAATTCCTATGCCTTCAAGCCTGTTGGATTGGATGAATTGTCCGGGTAGCGGAGTGGTCCTCGTAGCTCCATTCAGCAGAACACAGCTGCATCCTGGGTCTACATGACACCAGCTGCAGTGATCATGACTTTTCATTTCCAGCTTGTGACAGGGCCCTCAGGTCCATGTTTTTTACTGTTTTACAGACAAGAGGATGTCTGAAAGGTACACAAGAGGAGACCACATCCACCTTGCTCGATGTTGCAAAAAGTAAAACCCATTGATCAGGTATATTAATTAATGTACAATATTAGTTTATTTATGTTTATTCAACATTTATTTAACCAGGACGTCCCTTTAGATAAAATATCTTCTTCGAGGGAGACTTGGCGCAGTCACAATAAGTAAAATATAACACACAATAAATTACATAATTCACAGAGACTTAGTTAAAACAATTACAATCTCCGTGAAAATTGTTATGCACAAGGGTAATGGATTAATCCAGTTGAATGGAGTCTATACGGTGGGCTGAGTACAGGGAGTGAAGAGTAACAGACAGAGAGCCAGTCAGTGGTTTGAAAATAAACGACAACACAGGGACGTGACCCGACACAATACAGAGGCATCTGAATCACCCTGATGGGGTTTCTTTCCAAACAATCCCCCAGTGTGCTCTACCCCACTAATACCACAGCTGTTTGCCAAGGAAATGAATTATCTGCCACAACAAAATGTTTGAGTAGATTTGATTAGAGGTGCTGCGTGTCTCATTTAGTGAAGGCACTGCACTGTGGCGATGGATCAGCGCCCTTCATCCACTGCAGGACGACGGCTCGTAGGGCCACGAGCAATTGGCAGTTACGTACAAACGTCCTGTACAGCATTTCATCCCCATTTTGTTTTTATACTGTCAAGTAATCCAACATATTCGCAAATGGGTATTGGTCTTCATATTCTTAGTCTTGAGTGCCGATTCTGGTCTTCATCAGACACCTGGTGTAGTTGTCCGACATGGCCCCTTTACTCTACCGGGGGAGTGACACTGTGGCCCCTGTCTCATTGGTTCTGAGACGCCATTGTTATAAAACATCTGACTCAGCCGGACTGTAGAGAGCTGTCATTGCAGTCTCAACGTCAGAAACACACTGCCATCTGTGCGCTCTCAGACCAAATGCCGTGCATCTTATGCATAATAGAAAGCACATTCTGAGGAAGAATGATGAATTAGTGAAGAGGACAGAGAGCGACTTTGCAGTTGGCCTCACACATAATGAACACAGTGTTACCCAGCCGAGGTTCTGTCCGCTCCATCATCCCATTACTCCGTTTCCCCGGAAGGTTCCTCCACCCTCCCCCAGGGACAGCAGTCAGAAGGGAAAGGCTGCGGGGTATTTGTTATAAAGCTTCTGCTGCTTAAAGGTACAATAGGTAAGGGTTTTGTTCATAGTACTTAAATTCGGGTTTCGACCTGTGTTCAGCTGAGAGCAGAGAGCAGGAGCTCCGTATAGATGGGTCTGTGTTATATATATCGAGCTTCACTCCCTGTCCACACCACATTGGGCGTGTGACCCATTTCATTTAGTGATGTACCGGCATGTCTGTCACCAGCCTTCAGAGTCTGCGAAGGTGAAAATGGATGGTCAACCTGCGACTGTGCAGATTGCTGCATCATCCTATAAACCAGTGGTGTGATGTCCATGTTTTTCTGACAAAATCACAAATACAAATCCAGCCTTGGGTTTCTTTTCTCCTGGATAATTAGTGTTACTTAATAGGCAACTTATTGGTGTGTGTTCACACCTGACTCCCAGGTAAAGGGATGGTGATCACACCTGACTCCCAGGTAAAGGGATGGTGGAAAAGCAGCAGTTCTTAGCCCTTGAGGACACAGTGTTACTGCTCCCTGCTGTCGACAACAATCGGAGGGGTCTGAAGGTACGGGTTGGAATGTCTTTAAAGATGACGGACCTTGATCAATTTTCAGTCAGGAGCAAGTAAAAGATAAAAGAGCAGAAAAATGAGTGATTGGATGATCCCTCAGTGAGCCCTCAATGTCTTTGAATAAAGCACACACTGTAAAACACACATTGTCGTCAGAGAGCAAATAATGCTGGGAAAGTCTGCATTCTCTGCTACTGAACCGGGGTCTGGGGTGACTGGCAGAGAGTTTAATAAATTCTAAATTATTTATATTCTCCCGCTGAATGCTTTCTGGTCATGTATAGCGCATATTAGCTTAAGCGTACAACAACATCCATTAGCTGAGGACTCAGCTATTTTGCCTGGTCGCACTGCAGCTTAAACAAACATGCTTGGTTATAGATGTACCTCTTTAAAATTCTGTGGATGAACAGCATTCTGGGTAAGTGAGTTCTGCTGGAGTAACCCTATGCTGCAGAGCTTCTGTTTCCTGGTGTGATAGATCATGTGTTTTGAGCAGGACTCTCACAAGGAAACTACAATTAAGAGAATAGGTAAAACTGTAAATTATCCTGGTGTCGTTTGTATCCCTGACTGAAGAGATAACAAGCGCGATGTCTCGCATTATAGATCGGGGATCTGCAGAAAAGTGTTTTTTTTTTTAATACCTTATCAACTCCTTATATTGAGTATTTAACCTGTGTTTCATTTACAAAGGTCTTATGGTTTCCAATTTGTAAGAGAGAGAGAGATGCACAGAATTTCATTAGTTATGGCAAATCTTAAACAAATATAGTATGGATTTTTTTAATGCCAAGCTTTTCATTAATCTCAAAGTAACCCACGCTTCAGCCCATGCTGAATAATGAACGTCCTTCCTATTAAATATTTTACAATGTGATTAAATGATTGGAGAGGACTCTCCAGGCAATTATGTGACAAATGGAAGTCGCCCTAAAGTAAAGGTTTGACATATAAATATTTAACCTTCAGATCCATTATCTTCCCTGCCGTAGTGTCTATACAGACAGATTATGGACAGATTACCATATATATTACTGAATGATAATATGCGGTCATTTCGCAATAATTCATGTGAGTAATAAAGCGGTTGGTTGGATAAGAGTCAGAAGGAAAGAAAAATAGCTTTCTCTTTCAGCTTTTTGTTTTGGAACATGGTCATATTGCTGTTGCTTGGATGGATAAGAGTCAGCTTTGTGTTTTGGAACATGGTCATATTGCTGGTGCTTGGATGGATAAGGGTCAGCTTTGTGTTTTGGAACATGGTCATATTGCTGGTGCTTGGATGGATAAGAGTCAGCTTGTTGTTTTGGAACATGGTCATATTGCTGGTGCTTGGATGGATAAGAGTCAGCTTGTTGTTTTGGAACATGGCCATATTGCTGGTGCTTGGATGGCACTACTCAAACATTTCCATCACAAATAAAATATGACATTCTATTATTTAAAACATCCATTAAAATGTAGAACTGGTCTCAGTAAAAATGAAAGGACTCATTTGAAGCAATAGCCATTAAATCAGGAAGAAGAAGGGCCTCATTGTATTGTCAGGCCTGATATATTGATATATCAATATACTGAAATTCAGTTCTTCCAATCAACAATTAGTATTGTGAAGTTATCTAATCTATAACATTCACAGAAAATTAGTCTTTAAAAAAAATATTTTACCACCATAGACTTCAAACTGACTTGCTCAAAAAAGGTAAACAACAGTTATCCTTTATGATAACTGTTTGTTATCCAAACACAACACAGAGTGAACAAGACCATCATGGCACTGTTTGATGAATAAACCTTACTGCCCTGAAGCATGGCATAACTCACTGCGTATCACAAGCAAAAACCTTCCGAGAATTATCTTCAAAAGATTTCCCTATGAATAAATGAATAGTTGTGGTATATACCACTATGTTGGCATTTTGGAATGTTCAGCAGTTGCCCCATCTCTTCACTCACTGTTAATAAGCTCATAATGCAACAATAATGTCAGGAGAATATAATGCAAATATAAAACAACATCTTAACAGGCTTGGGAGCACTTTAGCAGATTCACCAAAAACAAAATTCTGTTCAGAATATTGGTGAAAACAGATCATGTTTTATAATGGCAAGAAATATGTAGGGATTTTACTGGTGTAAACCCGAACTTAAGGACTATCCACACCAGCAGAGAGTGAGTCAACATTTCAATGAGCCTTTTTCAATGATTGGAAGGGATTTACAATGGCCTTATAACAATGCTTTAACACAAAAATCTCAGCTATTTTACCTTCAAATACTGTAATTAACTGGCCCTTGTCTGGTGGCCATGTAGCTAGTCGTTCTGCTTCGGCCTCATAAAACAGACAGTGTCTGGTGGCCATGTTGCCAATCATTGTGCATTGGCCTCATAAAACAGACATCTGTGACATGTCCCAACAAATGAACCACCCCAGATTGAGAGAGAGTAGCATGTGGTATAAAACTACAATCTCTAAAGATCCCAACATTCCTCTGGTGGATTAATGTGTTGCTGGAAAGTGTCAGGTCCAGGAGCTTGTTTAGGTTGGCACAGTGTTTCATTTGTTCACCAGAGCCTTCCAGGCCTGACGCTGAGAGGATTAGAGGCAACGGTTCACTCAGGGTGCACTCTTAGATCTAGAAAGATCTACAGAATCCCTCACATTCTGCCCTGTAGTATTTGCACCTAATCTCCAGCCCTGGCTGGCCTTCCCTCTGAACTCTCAGACAAAAGCATTTGCAGTGAATCCTCAGGTCTCTCCATCCACTAACAATGCAATATGTGATATGTGACACTGCTACACTCCTGCAGCTCAGAGACCCTGCTACACTCCTGCAGCTCAGAGACCCTGCTACACCCCTGCAGCTGAGGGACACTGCTACACTCCTGCAGCTCAGAGACACTGCTACACTCCTGCAGCTCAGAGACACTGATACACTCCTGCAGCTCAGAGACCCTGCTACACCCCTGCAGCTGAGGGACACTGCTACACTCCTGCAGCTCAGAGACCCTGCTACACCCCTGCAGCTCAGAGACACTGCTACACTCCTGCAGCTCAGAGACCCTGCTACACTCCTGCAGCTCAGAGACACTGATACACTCCTGCAGCTCAGAGACACTGCTACACTCCTGCAGCTCAGAGACACTGATACACTCCTGCAGCTCAGAGACACTGATACACTCCTGCAGCTCAGAGACCCTGCTAAACCCCTGCAGCTCAGAGACACTGACACACTCCTGCAGCTCAGAGACACTGATACACTCCTGCAGCTCAGAGACACTGATACACTCCTGCAGCTCAGAGACACTGATACACTCCTGCAGCTCAGAGACCCTGCTAAACCCCTGCAGCTCAGAGACACTGCTGAGCTGTGCTCTTTGCTGTTCTTCTTCTGGTGTTTTCTGACAGCCTGCTACGGAACTCCAGTCACATCTACAGAGCAACAAAACCAGGTGCAGTCTGGGTAAATAATCAATGACAATAATGACTTTGGAATTTTGCATTCTAAGGTCTGTAACAGAAGGTCTTGTGGGACACACAACACACATTACATTTACTGCTGTGGAAAAATGCTAAATGCACAGCAGCAAGGTGCATTCTGCACTGTACATTAGCATTAGTACAGTGTAGCAGAAGGCAGCTGAATGTGTTGTATGCACTTTAATTAATTATCATTAAATCAATCAAAAGAATCCACCAAATTCTTTATTTGGAGGAACTAAGATTTTATAATTCTCATATGAAGCCCAGAAACCATTAAAAAATCATCAGAGTAACATTAGTCATGCATTGCCGATGTTTCAGCAGTTTGCTCTCAGCAGTGAAGTACAAGCAATGCTTCAATCAAGTAGAACCTATTTTTATGCAGAGCAGAACAATTTAGGATTTTTAATTTGAACAGAAAAATGCAGTACTACTTTAAAATGTATGCTGTTTTGTAATCTCTCATTATTATGTTACTTTATTCCAATAGGTTTTGCCCCCATTAGAAAACCTTAGGGTACCATTACTTGACTTGAAATCCTATTTTCAGTGTTGATATGGCAGCAACAGGACCATGCAGTTTCCATGTGGTTGATAAAAACCTCACTACAAAGATAAGGAGCAAAAACATACCTGATGTGTTTTTCAAGACTAATAGGTAAGTGAACCAACATTGAACAGCCTTCGTTCAGCCTCCACAGGCCGCTTGGCACCTCCCCCTCTCAGAACCTCCACCTCACGCTCACGACTACTGTCTGTTCTGGCTCCACGGTGGTGGAACGAACTCCCCGTTGAGGTCAGAACTATAGAATCCCTCCCCACCTTCAAGCGCAAGCTGAAGACACACCTCTTCAAACAGCACCTCTCCCCATCCCTCCCTACCTCCCTGTGAACCTTAATTGTTGTCTCTGTGACTTGTGTATCAGTATTTTAGTTGGCTAGGTAAGCAGTGTTTGGATAGTTAACTTTGGTGACTTTTGCTCTGTTTGTTTGTTTGTTCAAAAAAAAAAAAAAAAAAAAAAAAGAAAATGGCCCTTGTCCTTATCTTTGTTGTACAGGTAGCAGTTGAAATTGTACTTACCTCTAGGGTCTTTCAGCGAACTTATCCCTGGTTATGGGTATGCACTTTGTTGTACGTCGCTCTGGATAAGAGCGTCTGCCAAATGCCAATAATGTAATGTAATGTAATGAACAGATACGAGAGATGTTTCTTCTCCCCCGGAAATATGGGGACGTACATAAATTGGCATTTATATAGCGCCTTTATCCAAAGCGCGATACAATTGATGCTTCTGATTCACCCGTTCATACACACACCAACAACTATTGGCTTCCATGCAGGGCACCAAAAAGCTTCTCAGCAGCAATTGGGGGTTAGGCATCTTGCTCAGAGACACTGCGACACACCCATTGTGGGATCGAACTGGCAACCCTCCGGCTGCCAGATGACTGCTCTTACCTCCAGAGCCAATGTCACCCCCACGTCCACCTGCCTGCCTGCCGAATAAATGAAGAACATCTAAACTGCACAAGACAACTACACATCTACCTAACCAATCTTCCCCTTCCGTCCTCCATTCTGGCTCGTTTTATAGATCATTTACCATGCTGTACAAGCATTACTACCCACCCTAAATGCCACTGTTTCAGCTTTCAATCTGGTTGCCGTTGGCGATTATCATATTCGTGGCGGGACCTGCTTCCGAGATTGTAACATCATACTGAGGCCTGTATATGCAGTGAATAATGTTAACATATAATTCGTTCTGCATATTTGCCTTTTTGCAGCTAGATTTGTCTATTTTGGGCACTTATGAGCGCAGTGGAGTGGGACATCATCATGGGCCTGTCTGTTTCTGCAGCAGCACGGATGATTCATTGTCATTAGAGATCACACACTGTGAAATTGTTTTGTGTTCTCTGTCAGACACACACATAGAGTAATAAGGCGCACACTTGAATGGATACTCTGCAGCCTGCTGGATAAATGAAGAATGTCTAAACTACACAGGGCGAGCACCTTCCTGAAAAGGCCATACTTTAATCATCAATCATATTTCTTTGAGTGGGTTAGTGGGTCTGCATACCATAAGCCCCTTAGAACCCCTGGACCTTCAGGCTCTCCTCCTGGTCTCTGAAACCGCAGACTTTGCTCTGTGTGATCACCGATACTGTTCTGTGCGTATCTCACAGCCCAGAATGCCCTGCAACATGACCGGAAAGCATTTTTATTCAGCAGCACGCAGTGAACTTAAAACTGGTGGGGGGGAACATTACTTTAAATCATTGGTCTTAACCTGTTTTCATTCATTTTCCTTAACAAGTGTGCCAACAATCTGACCAATCGATTGGCAAGTAGCACATCGTTTCCTCATATTGTTTTAAATGATTAAATAAATTAAATAAATCCTTTTTATTCACTAAGTACCCCTAAGGAAAAATAAACCGCCCTCCTAACTACATTAGCTTTCAGCATTACCAGCAAGAACAGAATTGTCCAAGATTGTTTCAAATCTATTAATATCTTCTGAGCGTGAGTGCAGAGAAGGAAGAGGTCTACTTGTATCCTCAAATAATGTTGATCAAATGTGCAGAATTTGGCAATGCTAATTAGATAATAAAATAAATAATTGCCTAATTGTGGAGCACTGGCTATACCTGGTGGTATTGAGTATTTTGTGAATTAATTGCTGTATTGACAATCAGGGAAAATTACTGAAAACAGGTGCAGGCCAATAATTAGTTTAAGAGGAAGCTTTCCACTCCATCAGTTTTCTGCTCCCCAACTGCAGCTGTTTGTAATAATGCCTGATTGATTATAAATCCAACGCTCACAGGGCTTGTGTGTTTAAATATGCTGCATTTGCTATGGTGTGGTTGTAAAATGTTCTTTGTTCATGAGGAACACGAAGCCCCTGGGCAGGCCGGACCTCTCCTGAATGCACTCTGCATTAGAAACACAACACAAGCCAAGTCACTCTTCTTTCCTTATGGTAGTGCTGGGGCCAGAGTGGTTGACATAGACAGTGTCCAAAATGGCTGTCAGCCATCTTGGTCTAGTGTCAATTCTAATTCAAAAATATAATCTTGCTCTCATTTAGAGGGCACTATAAATATCCCACAATGCACTGTAAAATCTACTGAATAACTGTGGTCACTAGAAAGGTGGATACGAACCACACTGCTTTGTGACCAGCATTTTCGTAAAAACTTTATTATACACAAACCTTTTTTCATTCTCAGTTCCAGCTGTGAGAGACGATGGTCCAGGAGCAATTCAAATTAAAGCATGGCTCATCTGAGACGGGTGCGTGGGGGTTGGACCCAAAATGCACGACTCAGAAACAAAGGTTAGATAAAGTCCCGTCAGGGCTTTATTCGGGACGAATCCCAGGAGCGTAGTCAAAACAAGCAATGTCCATACACGTAGATCCAGCCAAACAAATATATAAAACAAACAAACAGCACGGCGCCGAGGGAAGAGGCAAACTCGTAGTCGGTAAACGTGCAGGGAGGTCCGGTAGCAGGAGAGCGGTCAGCGGGGCAGATGTACAGGCGGACGGCAGGCAGAGTCGTAGTCGAGGGCGATGCGGAAGTCGAAACCATAAAACAATCAGCGAGGCAAAAGTACAAAGACGGTAGGCGAGGACGTGGTCAAAAACAAACAATGGTTAACGAAACAGAAATCAATAACGATGGTCGGTAAAACAGGCTTGGATCTTAACGTGAATCAATCAGAAAATAATGCTCAAGAGTTGCGTAGTAAAACTAGAGGCAGACAATTTCGCAGTGAACAGTAGCGCGACTGAGCTATAAATGCGGGTGTAGACAGGTGCAGACAATTAGTTGGAGCGTAGCAAGGAAATGGAAAACAGGTGCGATGGATGACAAGTTTAACAAGGAGATTAGTAATCGTTAGTAATAAACCTATCCTGCCCTAGCATTAGTAAATTAGTAAATGACATGCACGAGAAACGTAAGGTAACATGAACACATGATTAGTTTGTTAGTCTCTACCCAATCCTGATCTAGCGTTAGTAGTTTTAGTAAATAGACAAATGGAAACAATTAGGGAGTGAATGACCGAAGGAGAGAGAGAGAAAAGGCGGAACGCAAGGTTTGCGGAAAAACATGTAAAAGTGTATGCATAAACCGTGACCAGTTAACGTAACAATAAACATAAATCAAAACATAACACAAAGCGAAACTAAGACGATAACCACTAAACATAACCAGGAATATAATCGTACGAAAACATAACTAGACATGACAAGAAAATAAATCGTAACGAAACATAACTAAACAACATGACGAACCTAGACTAACATAATACATGATAAGACAATACAAGACTAGTACAAAATGAATAAACATAAAACATGGCGAGACAGACCTGAAACGTGACATCATCTTGGTTTTGCCTGATTGATGACAAAAATATTTCCATTGAGCATTATCATGAAGTACAACTACCCTAATATAACCTAATATAGTGTATTCAATAATCCAAAACCCTGTTTGTGGCACTAGCTGAAACGCTATAATGTCTTATAGTTGACATTTAACATTATTTATAACAAACAAGTAGGTTACATCCAGTCTATCGACTAAACACGCCAACAGCATTCTTCTAAACTTGTGTTCTGTCCAATTTTTGGATATAAATGTGTAGGGGGGATGTGTTGTAGATGTTTACGCACAGACATGCACACGTACACACACACACACACGCAGACATGCACATGTATACACACACACGCAGACATGCACATGTACACACACACACACACACACACACACATGCAGACATGAGTACACAAACACAGACACAAACAGACATGCACACACACACACACACTGCATGTATTCTATCATTTGGCATACCTAAGGTGTCTTTAGTATACCAGTAAAAAGTAAGATGGATTTTCGCACACACTACATTGTCATAGAACACCGACACTTTAAACAGTGTGTGTTGATGATGGCAGCTAGCTGAAGTGACTTTGTGTCATGAAAAAGATTTCAAATGTTAATCTATAGATTTTAGCTACGTTCCGCTGAGCAAGGTTAAAGGTAGTTCTTGCGTTTAAATGGTTCAACTATTTCATAGCTTTGGGTTGAATACTGCCCTTCAATTTTATTGGGTCGTGAACTAGCGCAATGCACTGTGGGATACTCCTGCCAGAATAGTGTCCAGTGTTCACACACTTTGATATCTCACCAAATGCAGTGTCATTTGGGTGGCTTTAGCACACTCTGCTATGGTTCGGACATAATACTACTATTCTGACATCCTAAACAGCAAGATAGTATGCGATTTTGGACTCAGCCTAGAAGTAATGGCTGTGGTTCACAGGTCATGTTCCCTCAGGGGGGCTGGTTTTGGGGGTGGGGGCAGAATGTAACAGGGCCCCAGAATAATAACTTTGCACATTGGACCACTGACTTCCCTGTAGTTTCAGTCCCTCAAACATGACCTTCTTCTCACTGTACTTTTACAGTTTCTCATGCTAAGAGGCGATGCGTTTGAATTCCTCGAAGTGCTGTAGGTTATTTATAATTAGCACCACCAGCCTGTACCTTTAAATGTGACCTCTTTCCCCCACGACAACCAGACTCTGAGTCCATGTACTGTTTGGGCTACTCCAGACCATGGTTTATACGGTATGTTTTTCTGACTTTTCTGAAAGTTCCAAGTACAGAAGTATGCAGGGGTAGCATTAGCAGAGATGGCATCAGTAGGGGTAGTAGGGCAGGGGCAGTATGGGCAGGGGTAGTAGGGCAGGGGCAGTATGGGCAGGGGTAGTATGGGCAGGGGCAGTATGGGCAGGGGCAGTATGGGCAGGGGCAGTATGGGTAGGGGTAGTATTGGCAGGGGTAGTATGGGTAGGGGTAGTAGGGCAGGGGCAGTATGGGCAGGGGTAGTATGGGCAGGGGCAGTATGGGCAGGGGTAGTATGGGCAGGGGCAGTATGGGCAGGGGCAGTATGGGCAGGGGCAGTATGGGTAGGGGTAGTATTGGCAGGGGTAGTATCGTAGCAGCAGCAGCAGAATGAGCAGCAGCATGGACAGGTTGGTGACTTAGCCAGCCCTCCCGCTGGGTCGTGATCATGTGACTGACGGTGATTTGGCTTCTCTGGTTGTCTGCTCCTAACGCTCTGCATGCTGGACCTGCTGATCAGTGGAAGCCACACTGCGCTCACAATAGCAGTGATTTCCGCTACAGTTACACCGTGGATGGCAGAAGAACCACCAATGAAGGGTTGCAGTTCATAGCCTGTAAACAGTGTTTTTAAAATGTTGCCTTTCAATCCCATTGCCAGGTAGTTTTTGTGAAATGTAAAAACTATGCAATGTAAAAACCAAATCATGTCTCCATGTGCAGCAGAGTTAACCAGGACGTGTGATGTCCAGGGCTAAAATCGGGGCCATTCCCAACACTTACTTTGAACCAGGTTAGTGTGCAGCCTGTAGCCTAGCTAAGGTACATTACTGGGACCTGGAAGGTTGGTGGTTCAAGCCCCATGCAGCCACAATAAGATCCAGCTGTTTGGCTATTGAGCTTGGCCAATTATCCCACATTGCTCCAGGGGGGATTGTGCCCTGCTTAGTCTAATCTACTGCTAGTCACTTTGGATAAAAGTGTCAGCTGAAAAGCTGTAATATATCAGTTTATCTATTATTATTATTATTATTTATTATCTAAATTAAACAAAAAGAGAGAATGCATGTCATACACATGCCTGTGTTAGCACAGGAGACTGTGCTGATGGCGGTCAGGAGGTAGAGCCCTGGGGCGCAGACACGCGTGTGTGGAGACAATAGGGGAAGAGACGCCACATCTTAACCATCCTATTTGACCCCATTCATTGTTTGACATCTCCAGTTAATCTTTTTTCATACTGTATGATTTTCAATATGCAAAAAACATAATGTTTTGTTTTCAGTAGTCCTGTGCCAACTTTGCATGTGTTGTATGGTCTTATTTTATTTTATCATTTATATTTTTATCTTCGATTTCCTTGTGGATGATTCTTGTGGCACTTTGCCATAGAGGTGCCAAACTTTCACTTCCTGTACCTCACGCTCTGAAATGAGATGTTTCTCACAGATTATGAATAAAAAGCTGGTCATTTTGGAGACAATAAGAAGGCGACACACAAGTGTAATTTTTTTTTTCTTTTGCAATAATTTTGTGTTTATTTAAATCAGGAGTGCACAAGAGCTGGTTTTTGTTCCAACCAATTACCTTAATTCATTTTTCTGATAGCTCTAGAAATGATGCTGGTTCACTCCTGTACTTGAGCAGAGTAAAATGTTGGAGATACACTAGCAGTCTGTGGCTGTAGCTGGTTTACATACAAATGTCCCATCAAGATATAATTTAGCGAATTAAATCACTAAGAGCAGAAATTGGCACAGAATCCTGAAGCGGATTGGCCCTTGCTGTGCACCCCTGATTTAAACTGTTGGGCTCAATTTGATCCCAAACATAAAAGCCGAGGTCATGAACTCTTATCATAATAGGAGGGTTAAACACGCTGCAGTTCCTAAGTGTTCTGTGTTTGTTCATGAGGAATACAAGAAAGTCTCTGGGTCAGACTCACCTGAATGCACTCTCCACACTCTCTCACCTGAATACACTCTCCACATTCTCTGGCCTGAATGCACTCTCCACACTCTCTGACCTGAATGCACTCTCCACACTCTCTCACCTGAATGCACTCTCCACACTCTCTCACCTGAATACACTCTCCACACTCTCTCACCTGAATACACTCTCCACACTCTCTCACCTGAATGCACTCTCCATATTCTCACCTGAATGCACTCTCCACACTCTCTGGCCTGAATGCACTCTCCACACTCTCTCACCTGAATACACTCTCCACACTCTCTGGCCTGAATGCACTCTCCACACTCTCTGGCCTGAATGCACTCTCCACACTCTCTCACCTGAATGCACTCTCCATATTCTCACCTGAATGCACTCTCCACACTCTCTGGCCTGAATGCACTCTCCACACTCTCTCACCTGAATACACTCTCCACTCTCTCTGGTCTGAATGCACTCTCCACACTCTCTGGTCTGAATGCACTCTACACACTCTCTCACCTGAATGCACTCTCCACACTGTCTCACCTGAATGCACTCTCCACACTCTCTCGCCTGAATGCACTGTCCACACTCTCTGGCCTGAATGCACTCTCCACACTCTCTCACCTGAATACACTCTCCACACTCTCTCGCCTGAATGCACTCTCCACACTGTCTCACCTGAATGCGCTCTCCACACTGTCTCACCTGAATGCACTCTCCACACTCTCTCACCTGAATACACTCTCTCACCTGAATGCACTCTCCACTCTCTCTGGTCTGAATGCACTCTCCACACTCTCTGGCCTGAATGCACTCTCCACTCTCTCTGACCTGAATGCACTCTCCACTCTCTCTGGTCTGAATGCACTCTCCACACTCTCTGGCCTGAATGCACTCTCCACACTCTCTGGTCTGAATGCACTCTCCACACTGTCTCACCTGAATGCACTCTCCACACTCTCTCACCTGAATGCGCTCTCCACACTGTCTCACCTGAATGCACTCTCCACACTCTCTCACCTGAATACACTCTCTCACCTGAATGCACTCTCCACTCTCTCTGGTCTGAATGCACTCTCCACACTCTCTGGCCTGAATGCACTCTCCACTCTCTCTGACCTGAATGCACTCTCCACTCTCTCTGGTCTGAATGCACTCTCCACACTCTCTGGCCTGAATGCACTCTCCACACTCTCTGGTCTGAATGCACTCTCCACACTGTCTCACCTGAATGCACTCTCCACACTCTCTCACCTGAATGCACTATCCACACTCTCTGGTCTGAATGCACTCTCCACACTCTCTGCTCTGAATGCACTCTCCACACTCTCTCACCTGAATGCACTGTCCACACTCTCTCGCCTGAATGCACTCTCCACACTCTCTCACCTGAATACACTCTCCACACTCTCTGGTCTGAAGGCACTCTCCACACTGTCTCGCCTGAATACACTCTCCACATTCTCTGGCCTGAATGCACTCTCCACACTCTCTGCTCTGAATGCACTCTCCACACTCTCTCGCCTGAATGCACTCTCCACACTCTCTGGCCTGAATGCACTCTCCACTCTCTCTGGTCTGAATGCACTCTCCACACTCTCTCACCTGAATGCACTCTCCACACTCTCTGGCCTGAATGCACTCTCCACACTCTCTCACCTGAATGCACTCTCCACATTCTCACCTGAATGCACTCTCCACACTCTCTCACCTGAATGCACTCTCCACACTCTCTCACCTGAATGCACTCTCCACACTCTCTCACCTGAATACACTCTCTACACTCTCTCACCTGAATACACTCTCCACATTCTCACCTGAATGCACTCTCCACACTCTCTCACCTGAATGCACTCTCCACACTCTCACCTGAATGCACTCTCCACACTCTCTCACCTGAATGCACTCTCCACACTCTCTGGCCTGAATGCACTCTCCACACTCTCTCACCTGAATGCACTCTCCACATTCTCACCTGAATGCACTCTCCACACTCTCTCACCTGAATGCACTCTCCACACTCTCTCACCTGAATGCACTCTCCACACTCTCTCACCTGAATACACTCTCTACACTCTCTCACCTGAATACACTCTCTACACTCTCTGGCCTGAATGCACTCTCCACACTCTCTGGCCTGAATGCACTCTCCACACTCTCTCACCTGAATACACTCTCCACATTCTCTCACCTGAATGCACTCTCCACTCTCTCTGACCTGAATGCACTCTCCACACTCTCTCACCTGAATGCACTGTCCACACTCTCTCACCTGAATACACTCTCCACACTGTCTCACCTGAATGCACTCTCCACACTCTCTCACCTGAATACACTCTCCACTCTCTTTTTTACCGTTCAGGGTGAGTCTTCTTTCCTTTTGGCGTGCCACGTCTTAATCACCGCAGGCTTACAGGGCTGCTGAGTCAATGAAACAGTGGATCAGCTCACCGCAGGTCAGAGTTCACTGCTCAATATGCTATCGACCTGACCGGAAAACCCCCATAATCCTCTGCGGGTTCGTTCACTAAGCAGGTCACCACACCACTGGTCTTGTTCCTCCTATTAAGGCTGCTTCATCTGCAGAGAGGCCTTCACGTTGCCATCACAGTGCGTATAGCACGGCAGTAACTCTCAGCATTTCAGTCAGTGTGGCTTAATTAAGATGTCCTTCCAGGCGGTTCTGAGTAATGTGATAGTGATTTCATGAAATACCCTCATTCCCATTGCTTGCTTAGTTTTATCAGTCAATGGAGGATAAGATGGAAAGCCGGGGTAAAAACAAGGATTTATGACTTGCATGATGTAACATCCGAAAGCATGAGGCTACATTGTGGATTTCTACAATTCTCTCCCATCAAGTGGGAATATATGGAATACCTGCCATATTTATATATTGAGTACTATAAGATGAAAGCCTGTGTTTTTTTACTGTGGAAGTGCATCAGATTGATAATGATAGATGGGAACTACATCTCACTCAGTGAAGATAACGTCGCCAATCAATCACAAACCATTAAAGTGTGTGTCACAGGACACTATCTGACAAGGAAAAATCTATCGGCTGGTTTTAGGAAGTCTGCTTTCATACCTTGGATGGGCCGGGCTGGAAGAAGTTCCTGAGATTTACACAGCGCTGTGGCCAGCGTGGCAGTTAAGATCAGTCACTTTGAATGCCTCACCTGAGTGTGTCCCTCTCCCGCTCGCCTGATGGAGATTGACTCACCGCCTCGCCCCTAAAGGCTCTGCTGCAGCGTGAGCTGGCTGTGCGGAGATGTGTTTCTGCTGCAGCCCTCACACGGTGGATAGAGCCACCTGACGGTCGCAGGGCTGCAGTTCATAGCCGTAAACACGGCAGTGCTTTTAGACGGATAGATTGATAGATCATTACATTTATATAGCGCTTTTCTAGACACTCAAAGGGCTCGCAGTCATGAGGGGGAAACTCGCCTCAACCACCGCCAGTGTGTAGCACCCGCCTGGGTGGTGCACGGCCGCCATTTTGGGGCAGTACGCTCACCACACACCGGCTGAGGTGGAGAGGGAGAGAGCAATGTCAGGGGATGATTACGAGGCTGGTTGAAAGAGCCAGGTTGGGAATTTAGCCAGGACACTGGGGAACCCCCTATGTGACATTTTAAAATGTCACTTTTCAACCACATTTAAAGGTGGTCTGTGAGTTTGAAATTATATTTTTCCCCGCTGAGTTTTTAGGCTAAGAAAAGACATCCCAGGCCTACAGCACGCAGTGTGTTATTTTTGTTGAATCCTGCTCAAACAGTAGTCAGAATCTCTCAGTCTTGGACTATGTCCAGTCTGAAAGTTGGTTGCTTGGACCTGTCTACTCTCGACTGGGAATGAAATAAAGGAAAATATATATATATATATATATATATATATATATATATATATATATAAATAAATCCACCTCATGGTCCCTGACGTAGTCTACTGTATGTTTATACTTTCACATTCACAGTAAGTAATATTCATGTATTCATAAAATAAGCAGCATTGTGATGTTTACCATACTCTTCTTGCTTTGATCATTGATAAATAACTGCCATAAAAGCCAGGGTCATGACGAGTGATGAGACCGCAGAACTTCAGACGTATTCAGAACTTCATAATTTATTATTGTTACAGCAGTCAAATGATGGGTTACATATAGAATTTCACAGACAGGTCAGTGATTGACAGGGTTGTGCCTTGCTCCCCCCCCCCTCCCCCCAGGTTGAGTCCGTACAGTGTGATTTCATTGACATGCAACAAAAGACGCCCCCCCCTCCCCCGTGGGAAGCAGGCTGGCCCTCCCCTCGGCCCTAGGACTTGTCATCAGTCTTCTTCTTCTGGAACTTTCTGAACTGAGACTGGATGGCCACCGCCGCCTTCTCAGTCTCTGGGGCATCCATGTCGATGTCGAAATCTTCCGGAACGTCCTTCTTGGAGGCGTCTGTGGGGCAGGAAGGTGACATTTAGTAGATTTCAGGGGGTGTGTGCGTGATCACGTGTACTCCCACTGCAGACGGTGAGGTCACACCCTAGTGTCCGAAAATGAGTTTTCCGCTTCCTCAGCTTTTAACTCTGGCCACTGCCAATCGCACATGGATACCATCTCTGTAATTAAAAGGGATTTCCTAGCCCTCAGATGCCTGTGGGACTCTATCTATCAGATTTGGATCTTTAAGAGGCAGGATTAACCATTATAAATCTCTATTACATCATGTGTATGCTGTGCATTTTAATCTAATCCACTGAATCTAATCTAATACTGAAGGAAAAAAGACCTATGTGAAATATGACAGATTTTGGTATATGAGAATCACCTGGCATACATTTTTATTATTTTTGGAATAAAGAGATTATAAATGACTTCTCTAATTTAAAACATTTATATTGTTGTTCAATATTTCTGCTTAAAAAAAGGTCAGAGCCAATGCCATCAGGCATTTGGACTTCACGATTAAAATTCCTCCAACATTGTAAATGCAATACTCTCCTCCTTCCATGCCTTTTCATAAATATTTGGGCTCATAACTGCGTTTTTTAAATTTATTTCAGATTTTTCCCTTTTCTCGGTTGTCAGTTGTACCCTATCTATTCCAGTTACCCACATTATCTAGGATGCTCTGCATACATCAGACCACATCCCCCAGCAGCACGAATGGATCTAACGATCCGGAGAGCAACACGCCTTCTCCACACCGCATCATCTCCGACCACGACTGTGACTTGCCTCAACCACCACCGATGTGTAATGCGGCCATTTTGCGCCGTGCATCACCCAGGTGGGTGCTCTACATCGGTGAACACTTTGATGCTAATTTTGCAAATGCAAATCAAACTGTACAATTGTTTAATGAAGATGAGTGAATACAGACTGTAGGTGGGGATGGATAATTGTGGGCGTTGTAGTTATAGAAATTATTTCTTTAGCCTATAACTCTGCATCTGTAACTGAAACTTTGAATTTTTTTTTTTTACTTTTGAATATGTTAGCCGATACAACAAAACTGCTATAATTTAGAAAATAAAAATGTTGAAATCCTTATTAAACTGTTTCTTATTTCGAGACATTTGGTTTACATACACACGCACACACATACATAAAGATACATACACACACATACACATGCACACATGAAACTGAACACAGAATCACATAGGATCCCTCACAAAGACTCGGGGACTGAACATTTCGCGAGGCCAGTGAGATGCCTGAGATCCTGACTAAGCAGAGGGCTGCCCTGTTCTGCCCGGCGACAGACGTTTAATCGATGACATGACGGCTGCTGGAGATCTGACTGACTGCTGAAATGGCCGCCGGTGCTTATTTACTGCTGCACTAAATTACCGATGCATGCCTAATGTGGTTCCCCACTTATTCACGCAGGACTGGGAGAAGGATGTGCTCCTCAGAGCGGTGAGGATGGACGGTTCTGCCCGCAGCAGTGCGGAGGGCGCTCGATTCCCTGGCACGGGCCGCACCGTTCACAGGCGCTCCTGGCACTGGATCGGCCCTGGGTTCTGTAAATGGAACATCTGGCGGCATTGTATCTCCCCACTTCCCTCCTTTGCTTCTCCCACGGGAGGAGAGGCTGCAGATGCCGTGCCCGGCGGGGACGAGGGCTCTGAACCCGGGGCGGCAGTGACGTGACGGGATCATCTGAAGGGCCCGAGAGCGCCGCTTTACTGAGCATGTGTGTGCGGAAGTGAAAGTGTTTTATGCAGTTCAGAAAGGCAATGATCTCGGACCCTTCCGATGCCAACACCCAGGGGATAAAATGCACGATTTATGATATGTAATCCTCATGTAACAATATACATGCTGTAAAAAACAACAAATAAAATCCGTACCTTCACTGTGACAGGACAGATAGTCATTTTGATTATTTTGTGTATCCGTACTCCACCCTGGATCTTACCACACAGAGACCCTCAGTGGGGTTCTGGGTGTGGGGGTGTGTGTATGAGAGTGGCTTTAATCTGGCTGAGTGGAGACTGGCCACTCCCCAGGGACATTCAGAGCGGGTTCCACCAATCAATGAGCACTCTCAGGGGAATGGAGTGGGCTTGACCAATCAATTAGCAGCCTCGGGAACTGCAACCCCCCCCCCCTCCCACTGATGTTGTTTGAAGGAAGATGACAGAGTGGCTGGTGAACTGAACACATTCTTACATCAGAATTTTGAAACAAAATTTTTATACATTTTCTCATACTATAGGGTTGGTTTGAACATATTTCATCCAGATATATACTATATTCAAATATGCAGGACAAAATGGCAAAATCTTTATTTACTTTTGCCCGTGGGAGCTTATCATGAAGTGTGGTAAGTGCCAAGGTTCCATGGCTCTGCATATATAGTGCCATAGTTTATGTGCCACACCACACATCTATATTTCAGCAGATGCCTTTAAAATACACAGATTCATTCAAAGAAATTTTTTAAATATTTGAAAATGAAATTTTTATTCAAACATTGTCTGGTCTTGGGGTCAAAGGTCACATATTAATGGGAGAGTCTATCCTGCATAGTGTCCATGCTTTTCAGTAATGTCCGGGCTGACACAGAGCTATATCATCGCTGTGAGCCGATTGGTAAAGTGGGGGGAATTCCACTCAAAGGGTACTTGTAGCCAAAAAGAGCTTATGCCTAGATCTGTTCAATATATCATAAAAATAACTTTTCCCATTCTCGTAAGCTAAATTAGTCACACATAACAACATATTTATGTTATCTGACTATATCGGTCCTGTAACACTACAGTGAGTGGAGATATTGCCGAATATCTGACGAAGGTGTGAAGTTAAGTCATTGACAGCTCAAACCGGAAACCGCTAAATCCAATATAAGCACATTGGAGTATATATGCAAAATCATGCAGAGAATTTTTATCAAGGCATCATTATGAATGGCGACAATTCAGATACTTGAACTGGTTGTTTGTTTAAACCACTGAACATTATCCCCATTTAGTGATGGGACCTCCAGCACAATCGCTAGCTCCCTAGGGTCGCATAAAGCATGCATTGGCTCCTGGCTCACAAGGACTTCACATCCCACCTTCGTCAAGTAATCGGCAATATGTCCTCTCACTGAAGTGTTACGGGGCCAACAATGTCAGATAAAATAACTCAAATATGTTGATATACGTGACTTATTTAGCTTAAGAGAATGGGAAAAGTTATTTTTATGATATATTGAACAGATCTAGGCATCTGCTCGTTTTTGGTACAGGTACCCTTTAAGAGGTGGTTAACCTCCACCAAAAGACCACTATTCCAATCTTGTCAGCCCAGGGGGTCAGTGCACTTTTAATCCCTGTTCTTTGCTGAATTGGCGGATCCAGCTTTGGCGTTTATGCATGTGACAGAGGTGATGCATTGCATGTTCCAGCTCTGCTGGGAGGACGTTGACCTCTCCTTCTGGTCTAACGCACCGGACTGTTTTTCCTCACTGGAGAATGAGGACAGAGAAGGCAGCCTGACGCACATCCCCCAATAGGAGCCCCTTACACAGTTCTGAGCGTGCCAATTATCCAAACCATAACAAGCCCCACAGGGAATATTGAGGCCCTCCGGAGGAAACTGCCCAAAATTAGACTCGCATAAAAAGGCTGGGTGTTTAAGAAGGGGGAAAAAAGATAGGTCGTCTAACTTTAAGAATGCAACATCTATTTTTAAAAAATGTTAATGTTTGTAACAGTTCAGCCCCATCCTTATGTGAGGACTGCAGGTCTGTTAGCTAGTGACCTAACTGCTACAGGTCTGTTAGCTAGTGACCTGACTGCTTCAGGTCTGTTAGCTAGTGACCTGACCGCTATAAGCCTGTTAGCTAGTGACCTGACTGCTACAGGTCTGTTAGCTAGTGACCTGACTGCTATAAGTCTGTTAGCTAGTGACCTGACTGCTACAGGTCTGTTAGCTAGTGACCTGACTGCTACAGGTCTGTTAGCTAGTGACCTGACTGCTATAAGTCTGTTAGCTAGTGACCTGACTGCTATAAGTCTGTTAGCTAGTGACCTGACTGCTATAAGTCTGTTAGCTAGTGACCTGACTGCTATAAGCCTGTTAGCTTGTCACCTAACTGCTACAGGTCTGTTAGCTAGTGACCTGACTGCTATAAGTCTGTTAGCTAGTGACCTGACTGCTATAAGTCTGTTAGCTAGTGACCTGACTGCTACAGGTCTGTTAGCTAGTGACCTGACTGCTATAAGTCTGTTAGCTAGTGACCTGACTGCTATAAGTCTGTTAGCTAGTGACCTGACTGCTACAGGTCTGTTAGCTAGTGACCTGACTGCTACAGGTCTGTTAGCTAGTGACCTGACTACTATAAGTCTGTTAGCTAGTGACCTGACTGCTATAAGTCTGTTAGTTAGTGACCTGATTACTATAAGTCTGTTAGCTAGTGACCTGACTGCTACAGGTCTGTTAGCTAGTGACCTGACTGCTATAAGTCTGTTAGTTAGTGACCTGACTGCTATAAGTCTGTTAGTTAGTGACCTGACTGCTATAAGTCTGTTAGCTAGTGACCTGACTGCTACAGGTCTGTTAGCTAGTGACCTGACTGCTACAGGTCTGTTAGCTAGTGACCTGACTGCTACAGGTCTGTTAGCTAGTGACCTGACTACTATAAGTCTGTTAGCTAGTGACCTGACTGCTATAAGTCTGTTAGTTAGTGACCTGATTACTATAAGTCTGTTAGCTAGTGACCTGACTGCTACAGGTCTGTTAGCTAATGACCTGACTGCTATAAGTCTGTTAGTTAGTGACCTGACTGCTATAAGTCTGTTAGTTAGTGACCTGACTGCTATAAGTCTGTTAGCTAGTGACCTGACTGCTACAGGTCTGTTAGCTAGTGACCTGATTGCTATAAGTCTGTTAGCTAGTGACCTGACTACTATAAGTCTGTTAGCTAGTGACCTGACTACTATAAGTCTGTTAGCTAGTGACCTGACTGCTATAAGTCTGTTAGCTAGTGACCTGACTGCTATAAGCCTGTTAGCTAGTGACCTGACTGCTACAGGTCTGTTAGCTAGTGACCTGACTGCTATAAGTCTGTTAGCTAGTGACCTGACCGCTATAAGCCTGTTAGCTAGTGACCTGACTGCTACAGGTCTGTTAGCTAGTGACCTGACTGCTACAGGTCTGTTAGCTAGTGACCTGACTGCTACAGGTCTGTTAGCTAGTGATCTGACTGCTACAGGTCTGTTAGCTAGTGACCTGACTGCTATAAGTCTGTTAGCTAGTGACCTGACCGCTATAAGCCTGTTAGCTAGTGACCTGACTGCTATAAGTCTGTTTGCTAGTGACCTGACTGCTATAAGTCTGTTAGCTAGTGACCTGACTGCTACAGGTCTGTTAGCTAGTGACCTGACTGCTATAAGTCTGTTAGTTAGTGACCTGATTACTATAAGTCTGTTAGCTAGTGACCTGACTGCTACAGGTCTGTTAGCTAGTGACCTGACTGCTATAAGTCTGTTAGTTAGTGACCTGACTGCTACAGGTCTGTTAGCTAGTGACCTGATTGCTATAAGTCTGTTAGCTAGTGACCTGACTGCTATAAGTCTGTTTGCTAGTGACCTGACTGCTATAAGTCTGTTAGCTAGTGACCTGACTGCTACAGGTCTGTTAGCTAGTGACCTGACTGCTATAAGTCTGTTAGCTAGTGACCTGACTGCTACAGGTCTGTTAGCTAGTGACCTGACTGCTATAAGTCTGTTAGCTAGTGACCTGACTGCTACAGGTCTGTTAGCTAGGTACCTGACTGCTACAGGTCTGTTAGCTAGTGACCTGACTGCTATAAGTCTGTTAGCTAGTGACCTGACTGCTACAGGTCTGTTAGCTAGTGACCTGATTGCTATAAGTCTGTTAGCTAGTGACCTGACTGCTATAAGTCTGTTAGCTAGTGACCTGACTGCTATAAGTCTGTTAGCTGGTGACCTGACCTGGCTTATATTTCCCCCACAGTGTTTGGCCCCTCTTCAAACTGGACCAGATGTGCAGCCCCTTCTCCCCCATGCGAGGCTACAGAAGTTAACTACTGGCTTCTACAACAACTAAACCTGAACACTCCACAAGAAAATTAGTATCAGTATCAAAGCTGTTACCAACCAGGCGGTTAGAGTCAATTCAACAAACATATCAGTTTCACGGTACCTTACTCAAAAAACAAATAATACTTCATTACATTAATGGCATTTGGCAGATGCTTTTATCCAGAGTGATGTACAGTTGATTAGGCTAAGCAGGAGACAATCCTGCCCTGGAGCAATGCAGGGTTAGGGGCCTTGCTCAAGGGCTACACCGGGGATTGAACCACTGCGTGTCCCAGTCATGTACCTTAACCACTACGCGACAGGCTGCCCCCTACTACAGCAGCCCATGACAAATATATGCACTATTGATTATTAATTAAATTATTAATTCATATTAATTAAACTATCTGTGATACTTTCTTTGAAAGCAATAGCCTATAGCCTCCTTTTCTGAAATGCAAAGACTTGTGTATTTGGTTGACCATGGTCAAGTGTTCTTTTTTTATAATATGATGATGCATAATGATGAGGATAAGTTAGCTAGTTTTGGCGGTGAAATAGAAACTTCTGCTAGTTGGGATTTCTACAGTCTATGTTGTTGGGATCCCCATCTACCTAACTAATGACCAAGGAAGAGGCCAAAGGAGTGAGATAGTAGACTGCAAATTCCAAGGGATTTTTTGGGGGTGTGGGTATGAACAATGTGAACAGTATGCCCTGAACAAGACATGTATATTAAGGATTACATAAAGTAATCCAAATACACTGTTTCTAAAAGTTAAAGCACCAGATAAGTTTCAAGCTCCAAAACCTATAGGTTAAGTGTGGCTGAGGGTGATGGCCTGTTCACGAAATCCATTTGATTTCGAAAATGACCTCCCGTGGTAAGTGGGTTGCATGATTACATCTTGGGATTTATGCGTTTTTCACTTGGCTTTTCATGACGTGTTGTAGACTGCATTGTTCTAGTATTTGAGTGTTTGAGATCGGGAACAGTGAAAATCAAGGCGATAACAGGTGGCTTTTATTGTAAAATGATTATTAATTAAGCCAGCTCGTAAGTTTTCTGCTGTAAAAATACTTGCTACTTAGTTAGCTGCTCCTAGTCCAGTGATCAAGTTGGGAAAAAAGCATAGGCTAACATATGCATTGTATTGGTTGAACGTGTTGCGTTTCCTGTAAAATGAATTCATTGCCAGTTCTACTGCTAGTAAATTGTAAATCCCCCTCCGTGCTTTGCCGCCCTTGCTTTCAGTAATGCAAATGAGGAAGACCCAAAGGTGTACTTCAAATTGACCGGATAACCCATTCGGTCAAATGTTGAGTACCAATTAGGGTAAAATTCTAGAGGACATTGTGTCCTCTGAAGGACAAATGCAAATGTGGCTTTTAAATCTTTATGGAATATGAAAGCACTCATTGTTGACATGACAACCACATAAACTGGCATGTGCACTCTCAGCCAATGAAGGTCAAATGTTAAGCTAGCTCATGAATTTTTATAGCATAAATAGATTTCTTAATCAAAGACTAAATTAAGGGTGGTGGGCTGTCCATGTGTTGAATGCATGCATGTGTCAGGCGTTGGGTCTATATTTATCTCACATCAGGGCAGTGTCGGCTCCATGGTGGGGCATTCGAGGGCCGTGCCCCCCCTAGCGAGCATTAATGCCCCCCTACCACAGGCCATGGCGTGGCCAAAAAAATATTAGTTATTCTTTTAATATTAAATGTGCAAACTGTGACTTAAATGAAATAAAATGAAATTAACAGGGAAAACGCACAATTTTGGGTGTGCATAGCAGGTTACTCGGTCTTGGTCAAGTGACCTGATTGGTCGCTGAGTGAACTTGTTACATTTGATTTCGCTTTTAACGTTGAGCTGCAGCGCGCAGAATCCATTTCAAGTTGTTCGAAAAGAATAGCAGTTGTCCGTGTAGATAGACAGTTAGCCTAATTATCGACAAAAAATGGATTTACGAAAATGGCTTAGACCTCCTCCTCCTCAGCCTCTTCCAGCAGCAGACTCTGACACTCCAGCCACCACCACCAGCACAGCCACTGAGAGCCAACCTGGCCCTTCTGCTAATGCTAGCTGCGGACAACCGGTCTATCTGCATTTGTGTTTTATACTTGGCTGCCTGAAAGATATATGGGCTTATGTCAGTTCTGCCTGGTGTGTGGCTTGTCCATTAGGCTACTTGCTGCCCGAATGCGTGCCTCAGTATGTGCTTATGTCGGCGATAACGTCCTGTCCTGTTACTTATATGTTATCCAGGGATGTTTTTGATGGTGGAGGTTGTTGTCCAATGTTTATAACTGGAGGTGCATAAACTGTTGAGAGGTGGATAAACTCTATTTCTGACATGTCAGAGGTGGGTAAACTGCATTTATTTGCGTTTAGCCTCCACGACAGCCCTCCGTTGTGTGTCATCTGAGTGATCCTCCATCCCAGGTGGAGTAGAGAGAGGGCTTAACTTTACCCCACACCTTTCTACCTTCTATTATCGTCTGTGTGTGTGTGACTGCATACACTGTGTGCATAGGGCTACCACAAAGCCTCGAAGTGACTTGATATGGAAATTAACAACAACAAAAAAACCAAACTGAAATTCGCTAATGAAATAATAAATATTAATAAAGAAAAACGTATTTTGTTTTTTTATGTTTTGAAAACATTTCTGCTGTGTTGGACTATGTTGTCGCCACTGCGTTAAAATATTTCTCAAACGGCAGCACCCCCCGCCGATGACCCAGTGCCCCCCCCGCCGATGACCCAATGCCCCTCCAGTAGATCTGCTCTGGGTGTTATTTGTGCTCTATTTGTGCACATAGCCTAGCCATCCCAGTCAATGACAAGATCAATTTACCACCAACACTGACAGAACCCACAATGCTATTAGAGAACATTTTCCAGTGACAGTGGTCTGGGTGGCTGGAAAATGCATGTTTGTTTGTTTTTTGCTTTGTTGGTGAGGATGGAATTAATAATTCCAATTTTAAATAACAGGATGTAAAAAAGTTCAAAAGGAAGTACGTTAGCATGAAAATCCTCAAAAACAATCTACAGCCAGCATAACCAACCACAGAACCTCACCCTGCTTAAAAAACATCTCAAGCTAGGTTCTGAAACAGCTGGTAGCTGGTTGACCAATTCAGACCAGCTCCCAGCTCCTCATGGTTCAGCTGGTTAACCAGTTCAGACCAGCTCCCAGCTCAACATGGTTTAGCGGGTTGACCAGTTCAGATCAGCTCCCAGCTTGACATGGTTTAGCTGGATGACCAGTTCAGATCAGTTCCCAGCTCAACATGGTTTAGCTGGTTCACCAGTTCAGTCCAGCTCCAAGCTTAACAGGGTTTAGCTGGTTGACCAGCTGATTTGCAGCAGTAAACAGAAAAGGGTAAATTTGTCTGAAAATTTGATTTTCTCAGTGGAGCAGAACCTTAAATGTCTCGTGTAACAGTTTAACAGGATTATGGATGGCAGGCTGGTGTTGCCTTGCTGGTCAGCTTAATGGCCAGGGCCATGAAGTCATAGTCGGTCCAGAATGTGTCCCTGCTCTTCGACCTTCCTAAAATCACATACATATGTCACACCGCAAAGCTTTGAACTGGGTGCTGTCTGTAGCCTAAAAAATGTATGATTTATAAATCTAAAAAAATGTTTAGATAATCAAATAGGCCCTAATCCTTATCTTTGTTCTACTGTTAGCAGTTTAAATTGTCCTCTAGGGTCTTTCAGCGCACTTATCCCTGGTTATGGGTGTACACTTTGCACTTTGTTGTATGTCGCTCTGGATAAGAGCATTTGCCAAATGCCATTAATGTAATGTAAGTAATAATAATATACTTTATTGAACCCCGTGGGGTACTTTGTCCTCTGCATTTGACCCATGCTAGTCACTAGGAGCAGTGGGCAGCCACAGTGCAGCGCCCGGGGAGCAATGTGGGGTTAAGGGCCTTGCTCAAGGGCCCACCGGCTGTATGGATAATTTTTATTGTGGCTAGACCGGGATTTGAACCACCGACATTGCGGCTCCCATAATGTAACGTAATGTAGCCTAGTGGCTAAGGTACATGACTGGGGTAGGATCTATTCCTACATAAATTTCACCACATGCAGTACCATGTAATTCCAATGGAGGGAAGAAGGGTGAAACTAATATAGGATTAGATGCCATGCATTTTTAAATATGGTGGGTGGCTTTATTTATTTTTAAATATGAAAAATTCTCCAGGTCCTGGAGCATCTGTTCAGATAGATGACATCATGAGCACCAGCACGTACCAAGATATTAACTAAACAGTGCCCCTCCTCCCCCGAATGAGCTGGCCCACCTGGAGGTCCTTGCTTGTAGAAAATGTGTGTGTGGGTGTGTGTGTGTGTGTGTGTGTATGTGTGTGCGCGTGTGTGCGCTTGTGCGTGTGCACATGTGTGTGCGTGTGCGAGTGTGTGTGCGTGTGCGAGTGTGTGTGTGCGTGTGTGTGTGTGCGTGAGTGTGTGTGCGTGTGTGTGCGTGTGCTTATATGTGTGCGTGTGTGTGCGTGAGTGTGTGTGTGGGTATGTGTGTGTGTGCGCTTGCGCATGGGTGCATGTGCGTGTCCTCCCAGTGTAACATCACTGTTCTCAATGCCATGTTGCGGGTGGTAACACAGTGAATGTGCACGTTGCCATGGTAACACAGTGAATGTGCACGTTGCTGTGGTAACACAGTGAATGTACACGTTGCAGGTGGTAACACAGTGAATGTGCACGTTGCTGTGGTAACACAGTGAATGTGTACGTTGCCCTGGTAACACAGTGAATGTGCTGACTGGAATTAGCTCCTCCATTAGCGGTGGACGTGCCGGGCTGGAGCCGCGCCATCCAGTCTGTGATAAAGGGTTAGGGTTAGGGCCTGTGATAAAGGATTAGGGTTAGGGTTAGGGTCTGTGATAAAGGGGTAGGGTTAGGGTTAGGGCCTGTGATAAAGGGTTATGGTTAGGGTCTGTGATAAAGGGTTAGGGTTAGGGTCTGTGATAAAGGATTAGGGTTAGGGTTAGGGTCTGTGATAAAGGGGTAGGGTTAGGGTTAGGGTCTGTGATAAAGGGTTAGGGTTAGGCCTGTGATAAAGGGTTATGGTTAGGGTCTGTGATAGAGGGTTATGGTTAGGGTCTGTGATAAAGGGGTACGGTTAGGGTCTGTGATAAAGGGTTAGGGTTAGGGCCTGTGATAAAGGGGTAGGGTTAGGGTCTGTGATAAAGGGTTATGGTTAGGGTCTGTGATAAAGGGGTAGGGTTAGGGTCTGTGATAAAGTATTAGGGTTAGGGCCTGTGATATAGGGCCGGGTGAGAGAGCCGTGTGAACGCACCTCTCTCCGCCACTAATGTGACTCATGTGAGTGTGAAGACGTTCAGAGCAAGCCTCCCACGCACGTGTATGCTCTGAATAGGTAGCGCTCCACCTGTCCTTGGCTCCTGAAAGCCTGGTATTCAGTCGCACGCTGCCCAAACCCCGCGGGAGGGCGTATCCACAGCTCTGTCTATTCTCCGCACCGAGGTCGGCTCTCGGCGCTACGCGGGGAGCGACTGCTACAGCCGCATTCCAAGCGCTGGATTAGCCACCAAGGTCAGTCAACAAAAGCGGTTTGCCATTCACAAGTCATAATTCCCTCACAGTTTCCATCTACTACACCGCCAAATTCTGAAAAGATATCTATCTAATAATGAATATACGTAACATTATTACTTATTAGATATAGATACAGTATGTGTACTTAGTTACTGATGTCTGACATTGGATTAAGGCATCATGCTCCGTGTGTACATACTGAGCACATTTTACAGTGCTCTATTGTATCAGTCTGGCTACACTATGGCAGACATTTGAGATTTATTTAATTACTTTATCTGTACTCACTTTTATTGCCTTTTATCTTGTTTTGACAGTAACATCTTCACACACAGGGAAATATTTTTCCCAATAATGTTTTTCAACATTTCTCATAGCTTCCAATAAATTGTAGAGGCCTGAAAGGAAACATTTCAAATAACTGATTTATCTCAAGGTTCTGCTGCTTTTCCACTAACATCAAATCACCACTTTTCTCTCACTCTTTCTCTCTCTCTCTCTCTCTCTCTCTCTCTCTCAGAGTCTGTTTGAAAACATTTTTGTTTCTCGTTCACAATCCACCAAAAGCTACTCAAACATTCAGAGACAATGTGGAGACAGTGTGGTCAAGGTGAAGGTTATGCTACGTAACTCACCACCACCCTAAAGGCTCAATGGCTCATGAAACAGGCTTCTGCATGTTAACAAAGATGCAGAAAACTTTTTCACTGCAGCCTTTCAGAGCTGCAGTCAAGGTCCCAGGCATTCCCGTGTTTTTACAGTGAATTTACAGTGACAGGCCTTTATCTCTTACGACAGACCTGGAGATAATGTGTGGGCTTGTAGAGCTCTCTGGTGAACAGATCCATCAGATGTGTCAAAGCTCTGAGGTTATGGTAGACCTCTCTCATCACTGGGACTTCCTCCATCAATTTCCCTCGCCCTTTTCTTCTGACGCGTGCAGGGCCCAACTCTCTTCCTGTGCCCAACACTCTGACACTCTTCCTGTGCCCAACACTCTGACACTCTTCCTGTGCCCAACACTCTGACACTCTTCCTGTGCCCAACACTCTTACACTCTTCCTGTGCCCAACACTCTGACACTCTTCCTGTGCCCAACACTCTGACACTCTTCCTGTGCCCAACACTCTTACACTCTTCCTGTGCCCAACACTCTGACACTCTTCCTGTGCCCAACACTCTTACACTCTTCCTGTGCCCAACACTCTGACTCTCTTCCTGTGCCCACCACTCTGACACTCTTCCTGTGCCCAACACTCTGACACTCTTCTTGTGCCCAACACTCTTACACTCTTCCTGTGCCCAACACTCTGACACTCTTCCTGTGCCCAACACTCTGACACTCTTCCTGTGCCCAACACTCTGACACTCTTCCTGTGCCCAACACTCTGACACTCTTCCTGTGCCCAACACTCTTACACTCTTCCTGTGCCCAACACTCTGACACTCTTCCTGTGCCCAACACTCTTACACTCTTCCTGTGCCCAACACTCTGACTCTCTTCCTGTGCCCAACACTCTGACACTCTTCCTGTGCCCAACACTCTGACACTCTTCCTGTGCCCAACACTCTGACACTCTTCCTGTGCCCAACACTCTGACACTCTTCCTGTGCCCAACACTCTGACACTCTTCCTGTGCCCAACACTCTTACACTCTTCCTGTGCCCAACACTCTGACACTCTTCCTGTGCTCAACACTCTTACACTCTTCCTGTGCCCAACACTCTGACTCTCTTCCTGTGCCCAACACTCTGACACTCTTCCTGTGCCCAACACTCTGACACTCTTCCTGTGCCCAACACTCTGACACTCTTCCTGTGCCCAACACTCTGACACTCTTCCTGTGCCCAACACTCTTACACTCTTCCTGTGCCCAACACTCTGACACTCTTCCTGTGCCCAACACTCTTACACTCTTCCTGTGCCCAACACTCTGACTCTCTTCCTGTGCCCAACACTCTGACACTCTTCCTGTGCCCAACACTCTGACACTCTTCCTGTGCCCAACACTCTGACACTCTTCCTGTGCCCAACACTCTTACACTCTTCCTGTGCCCAACACTCTGACACTCTTCCTGTGCCCAACACTCTTACACTCTTCCTGTGCCCAACACTCTGACTCTCTTCCTGTGCCCAACACTCTGACACTCTTCCTGTGCCCAACACTCTGACACTCTTCCTGTGCCCAACACTCTGACACTCTTCCTGTGCCCAACACTCTGACACTCTTCCTGTGCCCAACACTCTTACACTCTTCCTGTGCCCAACACTCTGACACTCTTCCTGTGCCCAACACTCTTACACTCTTCCTGTGCCCAACACTCTTACACTCTTCCTGTGCCCAACACTCTGACTCTCTTCCTGTGCCCAACACTCTTACACTCTTCCTGTGCCCAACACTCTTACACTCTTCCTGTGCCCAACACTTTTACACTCTTCCTGTGCCCAACACTCTGACACTCTTCCTGTGCCCAACACTCTGACACTCTTCCTGTGCCCAACACTCTTACACTCTTCCTGTGCCCAACACTCTTACACTCTTCCTGTGCCCAACACTCTTACACTCTTCCTGTGCCCAACACTCTGACTCTCTTCCTGTGCCCAACACTCTGACTCTCTTCCTGTGCCCAACACTCTTACACTCTTCCTGTGCCCAACACTCTTACACTCTTCCTGTGCCCAACACTTTTACACTCTTCCTGTGCCCAACACTCTGACATTCTTCTTGTGCCCAACACTCTTACACTCTTCCTGTGCCCAACATTTTTACACTCTTCCTGTGCCCAACACTTTTACACTCTTCCTGTGCCCAACACTCTGACATTCTTCTTGTGCCCAACATTTTTACACTCTTCCTGTGCCCAACACTTTTACACTCTTCCTGTGCCCAACACTCTGACATTCTTCCTGTGCCCAACACTCTGACATTCTTCTTGTGCCCAACACTTCTCTCCGAGCTGACAGTGATGTCTTCCACTGGCATGCACTGCATGCTGGGATATGGGGTAGGGATGGGGGAATGGGGGGGGATTAATTTGGACGTAGTAAACCACCACCCGGTTTTTCTGTTTAAAACTGGAACCATGCGAAAGAGTACAGAGCCGATTTCCTCTTTGAAGAAAGACTCGAAACTTCACTTTTGCAAAGACCCATGGCATTCTGTTGATGTGGGCATTCACGCAACACAAATCCACCTCATTAAGTCTGCATTTGAAACTGCTCACAAAGTGCCCAACTCCACTGAAGAATCTGCATGATGAGTCATTGCCTAAAGTACTGAAGAATCTGCATGATGAGTCAATGCCTAAAGCACTGAAGAATCTGCATGATGAGTCACTGCCTAAAGCACTGAAGAATCTGCATGATGAGTCACTGCCTAAAGCACTGAAGAATCTGCATGATGAGTCAATGCCTAAAGCACTGAAGAATCTGCATGATGAGTCACTGCCTAAAGCACTGAAGAATCTGCATGATGAGTCACTGCCTAAAGCACTGAAGAATCTGCATGAGTCACTGCCTAAAGCACTGAAGAATCTGCATGATGAGTCACTGCCTAAAGCACTGAAGAATCTGCATGATGAGTCACTGCCTAAAGCACTGAAGAATCTGCATGATGAGTCACTGCCTAAAGCACTGAAGAATCTGCATGATGAGTCACTGCCTAAAGCACTGAAGAATCTGCATGAGTCACTGCCTAAAGCACTGAAGAATCTGCATGATGAGTCACTGCCTAAAGCACTGAAGAATCTGCATGATGAGTCACTGCCTAAAGCACTGAAGAATCTGCATGAGTCACTGCCTAAAGCACTGAAGAATCTGCATGATGAGTCACTGCCTAAAGCACTGAAGAATCTGCATGATGAGTCAATGCCTAAAGCACTGAAGAATCTGCATGATGAGTCACTGCCTAAAGCACTGAAGAATCTGCATGATGAGTCACTGCCTAAAGCACTGAAGAATCTGCATGATGAGTCACTGCCTAAAGCACTGCGAGGAACACAGGTCCTATGACTCCACAAAGACAGTCAAGTGTACAGTTTGGCCCGTGAAGCAACAAATTCCATATTAAAATGTTATCAGCAAATGTCTTTTCCAGCTCACAATCTACTGTACAGTATATGGTGCATTTTAAATATTGAATATTTTAATGTTGTTTCGATGATTTGCATAATGATAATCCTGAAAAAAACACACCTATATTTCATGGATATCCCTTCACCCTGATTGGCATTATTAATATTTTACTGTATACTGTATGTTTAAATGATGTAAATAAAGGATACAGGGTTAGAATCTTTTTGAAGTGGACAGAAGCCCACCCTCATTGCCACATGGATAGGAACAGAGAGAGATGGCTTTCTGCAGTAATGCGGTGCTTCTCATACGCAAGGCCATAACACATAACCCCCCAATATTTAGCACATTTATCAGTGTTTCCCAACATTTATCAGTGTTTCGCCACATTTTGCTCTTCAATTCATATGTGAAATTTCAATTTTTCCACAATGCGCTGCGATCAAGGTTCTCATCCTTGTCACTTCTGCAGATATCCTTGTCAACAGCGTTGATACCCAGTGCTCATTCCCCTGTTATGGTAACATCAGCAACAACTGAATTTAGAGACGCAAATGCAATGTAAAACATATTAAACCTAAAAATGAAATGAAAAACACACAGTACTAATTTAGCAATGCAATTTCAGAATGCTCTATTTCAACAACATTAAAAACATTCTGTAAAAAACAAAAAACTTGCTCTTTCTATAAGTGATGGAGGGAATTAAGTGACTGATGCACCAGCCTGTCAATGCGTTTCACTCAGAGGCTGTTCCTATAACAGCTGGCAACGGCCAGATTATTTTTTATTTGACCTGTTTTTAACCAGGAATACACCGATGATATTGAAATCTCTTGCAACAAGATCTGAAAGCTGTTTAAGACTTCAAGCGATTGTAGCTGTTGCTACAGTTGCATACATTAGTCAAGTAATTCCGTACATTAACATTAAAGAAACCTTTTAAAAAACGTGTGACTTATTCCACTTAATTCAGTTTTCTGTGATTTTCAACAACTGTGCCATGACTGATCCGTGACTTCTGCCAATATTTTCTGTGCCAAATACGCAGCATTTGTGATAAGTAATCTTCCCCTTGAGATTCAGCAGAAATCCCTCCCCCCGGCAATTAAAGTTGACCCCTTGACTCAAATGGTCAGTGTTTGTGGCCTGGTGCCTACACTTTCACCAATTAAGAGCCTATTGATTCACCTCTGCTTTTAATTTGATATATATATATTTTATCTTATATTTGATATAATATTAATATGGGAAATTAATCATGGCATGCATAGCTATAATAGCTTGTAGTTTATAGTTCAGCAACAGAACGACATGCAACCCTCAATGTGCAATGGATGTTTTATACTCTGGGTGACTGGAGTGCTTTTAGATATTTCAGGGCAACAACAACAGAACGCTCATGAATCTTCTGCAATTTCAGTCGAGCGACACTCTGTCACTGGACTATAAACTGGCATTAAGAGGGGAAATAATCCCTGAAACACAGGTGCAATTAAGAAAAATGAACAACTTATTCAATCCTGCGGTTGCATTTGTGGTTGCAATGAAAGCCAGCACACACAGGGGTGCCCAGGAGTTTGGGACCCACTGCCACCCAAGATGTGCTGCCTCTCCAAAAAAAGCCTTGGACCTGAACTGTTTCCGGGTCGTCCAACAGGGTCCGACAGGGTCCGACAGGGTCCAACAGGGTCCGACAGCGTCCGGCCTGTCTGATCCAGCTCAGAGACGGGAAATTCACCTCTCCCAAAACGCTTACCTGGCTTCCCCGCGTGTCAGCCCCATAAAACCACCATTTCACTGCGTCTGTCTGATGTTTTTGTGGTGAATGCAGGTGTAATGCAGCTCAGTTAAAAAGGAGAACTCACTTGGCAGCTGGTATCCCCCCCCCCCCCCACCCCTCCCGGTTCTATGCACTGCTGCCAAAAAATTAGCTTTTCCTTCCAAATGGAGCTTTTGCGACTGTAATTCATCCAGCCAGAGTTGACAGTTCTGCAGTCATTCTGCAATGCAGCTGCACTGCTGCAGCCTCCTGCTAACATCGTTCAGACAGTGTGGACGGGACACTGCCGATATGACGATAAAACTACGCCCTTCCCTTGGAACAAGAATTAGAACAGGAGAGTTTTTGGGTGTGTGTTCGTGCTAGGTACAAAAGTCACAAATATTCTAACTTATAGATATTCAGATATAAGACTATTTTCTTCAATATAAAGTTCCTTTTAACATTGTGAAATGAAGGATGCATTAAGGATTATCTAAGGATTAAGGAAATATTTTTTCACACAGTGGGTGCTCACTGTGTAAAATCGTTTGTTAGGTCATGTAGTGGAGGCAGGAACTCAAGAGCGGTTTTCAAGAGCACGCTTAATACATTGCTAGATACTATTAACTTTTTGGTAAACATTAGGGACACTTTTGTGGCAGGAAAAGACGAGCATTGCTGAGCTAAGTTGCCTGTTCTGATCATTATGCTATGTTGTGTTATGCTACCATGTTATGTTGTGTTCTGTTGTTATGCTATGTTATGTAATATTGTGTAATGGTATGTTATGCTATGCTATGTTATGTTATGTTGTGTTATGGTATGTTCTGCTATGTTATATTATGTTATATTATGTAATGTTTTGTTGTGTTATAGTATTTCCTGCTATATTATATTATGCTATATTATGTAATGTTGTTTTGTGCTATGTTATGTAATATTGTGTCATGTTATGCTCTGCTATGTTATATTATGTTATGTTGTTTTATACTATTATTATGCTGTAATGTGTTGTGTTATGGTATGCTACGTTATATTATGTGTTATGCTATGCTATACTCTATTATGTTATGTTATATTGTGTTATATTATGTTATGTTATGTTATGTTGTCATGTTGTGTTGTATTATGTTGTGTCATGTTGTCTTGTGTTGTGTTGTATAATGTTATATTATGTTGTGTTATGTTGTGTTGTATAATGTTATATTATGTGATGTGTTGTATAATGTTATATTATGTGATGTTGTGTTGTATAATGTTATATTATGTGATGTTGTGTTGAGTACTGTGCCGCGTTTTGTGTTGTGTGATGTTGTGTTGTATAATGCTGTGTTGTGTGATGTTGTGTTGTGTGATGTTGTATAATGTTGTGTTGTATAATGTTGTGTTGTGTGATGTTGTGTTGTATAATGTTGTGTTGTGTGATGTTGGGTTGTGTAGTCAGAGGCTGTGCTGAGTTACCTTGTACAGCTGTTTTGCTGTTGCCACCCGCTGCTCCAGATTTTTGTCTCTGTAAAAAAACAAAAGATGACACTTAAAAAAGCATGTCCATACAGACCAGTAACATCACAAAGAAGACTACATAAGGTGTACAGTTTACGGCTGTTTGAAAACACGTCTCACAGCAGGAATGTCAGATAGAAAAAGGCACGCTTATGTAGCCTCAAACGGCACTCTTATGTAGCCTCATCAATTGGATTTTGGGCCCAATTGATAACACTATCAGCTGTTATCACTCCAAAGGACACAGAGCTGATGAGGCTGGTGGGTCCTGGCCAGCATGGGTCCTGTGTTTTCTGAAGTGTGGTGGCGGCTCTGCGGGTCTGGTGTGTGACTTCACAGTGACAGTGTGATCAGGCCTGTCGCCGGCAGGAGTGTGACCACACAGCCTGGGTCTGTCGGGCAAATGGGTCTAAACTCAACAGCAACTGACAAAAACCTGGCATGTCTATGGAGGATAACTTTCCCATCGTGTAATTGGCACTAATCAAACTTATATTGATGCATAATTTACAATATTTGATTGATAAGCTGACATAAAATGATGAAAAACGCATACAATAACAAATGCATTTTCTGTAAACTTAATTCTTGAATGTATTGACTGGTATAAATATTTCCAAATCTTGGAAATGTTGGTACTATTCCTTGAACAGTACTCCTCGTAGCCCTGCATTATGAAGCGTACGCAGCAGTTCCTTTCTTGTTTCCTTTAGAGCTGCTTTGTGATTCCACCGCAATTAATTAAATCCAGCCATTTTGACCAAATTCTTTTTCAGAAGCCACACCTTTGATTGGCAGGTCTGTTCAGCGTAGTTGTAAAGATGTTATTTTCTCACTCTCTTTGAATGAATGTTGTATGGAAACAGCTGCTTTTTTAATCAGGCATCTCCAGTACCACCTGCATCTTGAATGTTCATTTCATAAACGTGTGCCCATATCCAGCCCTGCTGCCCTTTCGGGGGAGTGAAGACCTGCGGTTCTCCCCTGAAACATGCAATACCAGCCCGCTGCTTCTCTTCACATCACAGCCCCACAGCAGGGTGGAGACCCAGTCATACGTGTGCGCATCAGCCCTCCTATTGTGTTATGAGTTTATGACCGCTTTCATGTTTGGGGTCAAATTGACGGCAACAGTTTCAATGAACAAAAATTATTGCAAAAGAAAGATGTTGACACTTTGTGTGTCGCCTTCTTATTGTCTCCCAATAAGCCTAGCCTTTTATCCATGAATATGAAAAATCTGTGAGAAACATCTCGTCTTAGAGCCTGAGGTACAGGAAGTGAAAGTGTGGCACCTGTATGGGAAAGTGCCACAAGAATCATCCACAAAGAAATCTGAGATAAAAATGTAAATGGTTGTACATTTTATACAGTTACAGAGGGTCAAAATAAGCTCATACAACGCATGCAGCATTAGTACAGTACTTCTGAAAACAAAGCATTATGTTTATTGCATGTTTACTATTTAATCCAACCAAAATATAAAATTTTAAAAATCATACAGTCTCAAGATGAAAAAACAGTTAACTGGTTTTTGAGAGAGGTCAAACACTGAAGGGGGTCAAATAGACCCCGAACATAATTAGGGGGGCTAAGCAAGACGAGGTTACCCAGATGGCCAACAGGGATCACAGCACCGCTGGCTAAAGCCTTCCACGATCCCACACCGTGGTGCACACTCACGCGCTGGGAGAAACGCTTTCCCAAACGGGTTTCTGAACTAAACATGATTTTACCAAAACAGCCAAACCAAGACAACCTTGGCTCTGTTGCCATCTGTGTGTACTGATGTAGATGGATTAGGCAAGGTTGTTCTGTTTAGTTTTATTGTATTGTATTGCTAAACTAGTGCATAGTAAATAGCATATGCTAGAACCACTATCACTACTAATATACTGCTAATATTATGAAGATTTAAGGAAAAAAATGATAAAGGAAACGTCATTCACAATAAAAATGTTAATTCTCAGACAGAATGGTTACTATTATTCTGCAGGATATAACCCACAATATGAGTTTAAACAGAGAAGGGGAGATTTGGCAGCGTGGACTTCTATGCTCATGACGACAGATGTAAATTTCACACTGTAAAACCATAATGCATTTGTGTAAAGTAGGGGAGGGTCACGATGGCAGTGAGGGAGATTATAGATTATAGGGATATTCTTTGAGGCAGATTATAGTCACCCTTTTAATATTCATCAAGGGAGAGTGATATTAGAGAGCAAAAGAAATTGAAACAAGGACAAATATAGTCAGACAAAGGGTGGTCCTTATTGCCCACAGTGCATTGTTATACTGTACCTACATCAAGGTTTCCCCTGGTTTCAAAGAAATGTTAGTGGGATCACTGCATTTCAATGAAGTTTTTTACATACCAGAATAAAATAGCCTTATTTTCGGTCCTACAAGTTAAAAGTACAATAAGACTTCTAATGGTCAAGAGAGGAATTGCAGCAACAAACGCCCTCAAACCACAACACTGTTTATCCCTCCCCTTTCTCTGGCAATTGGAACCAATTTTCAACCAATGAGCTTGAATTATTGTACAGCTATACAATGTCTTGGTACCGGTCTGTGAACTGTATATTTTGAAACCCGAATTTAAGCACTATAAACACAGGCAGAAAGTGAGTCAACATGTCAGTGAGCCTTTTTCAATGATAGGATTGGATTTACAATGGGCTTGTAACAATTTTTTAACACAAAAATCTTACTTATTGTAGCTTTAACTGCATTTCATTCCCCTTTTGCTACCATGGAAGCTCAGAATGGACCGAATAAGGAATGGTGATTAAATGCACTACAGAAATGAAGTGAACATAGCATATATTATAGTGATCATTTTGTCAGACCTACAGTGATATTGCAGGGAAATGGTTATGGTAATTACTGTCTAGAAGGGTAATTTTGTGAGGAAAAGCTTTTTGGCACGAGTTTCTTTTGTAGAAACACCACGATGCAGTACAATGTTCAGCGTTAAATCAAGTCTAACAGAGTTATCCTAAACATGTGGAAGGTTTATAGCCAGCTGGCAATACAGGATAATGAATAATAGTACACAACTTCAGCTTAGCTTTATACTGTATAAAATAGTGTAATGTGTTAACTGCATTTTTATTTTTTTTTAATTATTGTAGTATTCTGATTTTTGTTTTTGTTTAGGCTACTTCTGGAAATAAAAGATTAACATTCTGGAATGAAAAATTTCTACTGACACATTATATAGAACATCTAAAACAGAATTGGATCAAATATGAATTGAATGGGAGGTAAATTGAACTTGATCCGAGCTGAAACCAATTGGATTGAATCAGATAAAATAATTGTATATCTTTCCTGTATTATATCAGAGACCATGTATACTCTTCCACAATTCATTAATGGTTGAACACATTAGAAAAAAAGGTTTCCTTCTCTGCAACATATCAGTTGGGGTTCAACGGATGGCAGTTTTGGATTCAATGGGTAAATATCAGAGGGCCTTCACATTGAACAATTCCATCATCGATTATTCCAGGGAGGTGGGAGTAACTGGAGTGATCCTGCCCCGTTGTTATGGAAACCAGCACCCTCTGACTCCCACGCAGAGAAGCTCTCTTGCTTTGAGAGTTTCAGCCACTCTGCCTGAAGACCCAGGTCTCAGAAGCTCACTGGAGGAAACGTTGTCACCCTAAAAGGCCCATTACCCACAATGAGCCCCATTTCAAAATAAAAGTGTGTACATTGTGAGAATACACTCAGAGGCTTCCGCGGCCCCTCCTGCTTGTTTGACACCTGGAATCCATCTTATAATGGATGTCCTTGGGTCCGTACCTCCGCGCCTTATTTGTCTCCAGGAAAGTCAACAAACGCTTCACAGAAGAATGTGGCATGTAAAGCAGAGGTGTTTCTGCCACTGAGATGAAATATCAAAACTAATGTCAATTATTTAAAAGCAACACATCTACATAAGTATGGCAACATTGCTTAAATAACCTCTCAGCTTGTGTTCCTGTCACATCATACTTCAGATTCCGCTCTTATCCTGTCCACTGCTTTCCCACAGGGCGGGGGGCCAAACTCCGGCGCGGGGGGGCCACAGTGCCTGCTGGTTTTGGTGCGTTTCAGCACAAGCGATTAATTTAAGTAATTGATTGGCTAAAGAGGCCACCTTCTTCTCAAAGCTTTAATTGGCTGCTGATTGAAAGGAAAACACAAATACCTGCAGACACTACGGCCCACCAGGGTTTGACACCCCTGAAATAAATTTTCCAGGTGAGAAGAGGAATGTCCCGTGCTATACGAGTTGCAGCCTGGCAAGTGAACGCTATGCTGGGCTGCATACAGCCAGTGGGACATGCCTGTTCTCCACCATAGAAGTGCCCCTGTTGCTGTTCTGCCCTGACAGACCTGCTTCAGATGAACCGTGGGAGACCGCTCATTCACTCATTACTTCAGCTCCACCCACCAGTGAGAGAGCCTCTGCACTGCTGAGGGTATCGATCTGCCTCTCTCATCTCCTCTCCTCACTGCTCCTCAGGAGTATTAGCTGGGATGTGAGATGATCTCCTCACTCCTCCTCAGGAGTATTAGCTGGGATGTCCTCACTGCTCCAAACCAGCGTTTGTGAGTTTGGAGCGAGCAGATGTGATGGCACAAGGTGACATTTGCATGGTGACGCTCCATGATTCGAAATGTGTGTTGTCCATGGATGCTCCCCTCTCACACACACACACAAGTGCACACACAGGAAGGAGCTCCTGTAGCCCTGTGGGCTCTGTGGATCTCCAGGACCAGGCTCCTGTAGCCCTGTGGGCTCTGTGGATCTCCAGGACCAGGCTCCTGTAGCCCTGTGGGCTCTGTGGATCTCCAGAGTCAGGCCCTGTAGCCCTGTGGGCTCTGTGGATCTCCAGAGTCAGGCTCCTGTAGCCCTGTGGGCTCTGTGGATCTCCAGAGCCAGGCCCTGTAGCCCTGTGGGCTCTGTGGATCTCCAGAGCCAGGCCCTGTAGCCCTGTGGGCTCTGTGGATCTCCAGGGCCTGAGTCATGTGCAAAAGGCTAAAGACTCCTACCTGAACAGCGTATAGTCAGGGCTACCAACTTTCTGATCATGGTAGGTACCAGAGCCAAAATGATGCAGAGCTATTTACAAGCATTCTGCAGTGGCATGGGTTCAGGAAAAGTGTGCAGTTCTTTAAATTAAACTGAAAGCTATTATCGTAAGGCAAGCTACCATAACTACTTACATAGCTAACAACTATGGACAACGATACATTTAAACAAATATAAAATTGTGCTTATTAAATTAATACAATGTTGCAGCAAAAAACTAGCAAGCAGTGTGATCAATATGTGGATCGACTGGGAGGAATGAAACAACACAGGCAGTACATTTATTGCTTATAGGGGAAGAGACACTACATAGACCTTCAAACCCACAGAAGAGACATTACACACACACATTCATACACACAGATACACTACACACACCTTCATACACACAGATACACTACACACACCTTCATACACACAGATACACTACACACACCTTCATACACACATATACACTACACACACCTTCATACACACAGATACACTACACACACCTTCATACACACATATACACTACACACACCTTCATACCGATGGACTATTCTCATCCTACAGCTACACACACACACACACACATATTTACACACACACACACACACACACACTCTCACACACAAACACATACACATACACATTTACACACACATACACACACACATGCACACACATACTTATTTACACACACATACACACACACATGCACACACATACTTATTTACACACACATACACACACACATGCACATGAATACACACACATACACTCACATACACGCATACACATACACACAGGCACACAGACACATTTAGACACACACAAATACACACACACTCACGCACACAGACACACACCCCTGCACTCACACGTGCATGCACACACACGCACACACACACACAAACTCACATGGACAGACACACACAGACAATCACATCAATTTGCTCACAGACAAACACACACATTACTACGCATTATCACACATACAGTACCTGCAAACGTAGATGCCAAAAATAGATGTATCCACACACACACACACACACACACACCTATACATTTATTTATTATTCTTACTTGTGATTGCAACAGCAAGCTGGCTTAAAGGATATCAATTTGTAAACTCCCAAAAAATTTCAACTTTCAACTTGCCAGTTGAAACAAAAGCCAGAGGACGTGTGTGCGTGTGTGTATGTGTATGTGCGTGTGTGTGTGTGAGAGAGTGTGTGTGTGTGTGTGTGT